>NW_010161581.1:658-2234 GCF_000695765.1 Mesitornis unicolor | reverse complement strand
CCCCCATTCCCCACTCACCTGCTCCTCCGCTGCATCATCACTGCCCCCCACGATGACTTTCGGGTTCCTCAGAGCTGTTTGGGTGACATCTTTGCACCACCGGACCTCTCAAAGGCCCACCCCCCCCTTTCTTATTCACCCCCCTAAAATGGCACAAAACAAGGGGAATTATCCCAAGCCACAGCTCAGTACTTTAATGAATGCCATCTCCACGTGTACACGGCCCACCAAAGATCGGGGGTCTGCTAGAAAATAAAAGAGGGCCAGCTGCACCTCCCAAACAGTTGCAGCCCCCCTCCAGACATCGGTCTTGTAGGGTCTGGCTGCCCTGTGGTGGGGACCATGCCAGAGGACGGGCCCACCTCTCCTGCCCAGACTCTGCTCCCACATCCCCCCAACTCCCTAATGTGCAGGGACGGGCTCCCGAGGACCACAGAGCTGTAAAACTTCTAAGACTAAAATAAAAAATACAGAATAAATCTCAGTAATCCTCTTTATACTAAAAAGGTGTGCATATGTTTATAGACACCAGGAAAATTACTTACACTCTAAAAGTCTTTTCTTGTTCAGTCCTACTGTAAGAGATATTAGGAACTTATTTACTGAGAAAGCAAAAAGCTTCTACTAGGAAAACAAAGTCTGCGTCTTCTGTATGTCCAAACTCTCAGGAGCAGTGTCTTTCCTCTTTTAGGACAAAATTATTTTCACAGTATCACTTAATAGTAAGCTCTTGGAAAGAGATGATTATCACAACACAGCATCACTTAATAGTAAGCTCCTGGAAAGAGGTGACTATCACAAAATCATTAAGGTTACAAGAGACCTCTAAGATCATCAGGTCCAACATCAACCCAACCCCATCATGCCCACTGAACCATGTCACCAAGTGCCACATCCACATGGTTTTTGAACCCCTCCAGGGATACAGACTCCACCACTGCCCTGGGCAGCCTGTACCTGTCCCTGATAACCCTTTCAGGGAAGGAATTTTTCCCCATACCCAATCTAAAACCCCCCTGGCACAACTTGAAGCCATTTCATCTTGCGCTGTCACTATTTACATGGAAGAAGAGACCAACACCCACCTCTCTACGATCTCCTTTCAGGGAGCTGTAGAGTGATAAGGTCTCCCATAAGTCTCCTTTTCACCAAACTACACAACACCAGTCCCCTCAGCCCCTCTTCATAATTCTTTCTCTCAAGACCCTCCCCGCTCCTTTGCCCTTCCCTGGCCATGCTCCAGTCCCTCAATGTCCATCTTGGAGTGAGGGTCCCAAAACAGACCCCAGAATTCGAGTGGCAGCCTCAGCAGTGCCCAGCACAGGGGATGATCCCTGCCCTGCTCCTGCTGCCCACACCATGGCTGATACCAGCCAGGATGATGCTAGCCTTCTTGGCCACCTGGGCACTCTGCTGGCTCCTGTTCAGCTGCTCGTCCCCAGCCCTGTAGCACCCATGGGGTTATTGTGACTGAAGTGCAGGACTTGGCACTTGGCCTTGTTGAAGCTCATCCAGTTGGCCTCAGCCCATGGATTCAGCCTGTCCAGGTCCCTCTGCAGAGCCTTCCTACCCTCAG
>NW_010161581.1:0-544 GCF_000695765.1 Mesitornis unicolor | reverse complement strand
ACTGCTTGTGACTGGACACAACTGGATTTAGCTCCATTCACCACAACTCTCTGTGCTCCCATCCAGCCAGTTTTTGACCCAGCGAAGAGTAAACCTGTCCAAGCCGTGAGTCACCAGCTTCTCTAGGGGAATGCTGTGGGAGACACTGTCAAAGGCCTTGCTAAAGTCCAGGTAGACAACGTCCACAGTGTTTCCTTTGTTCACTAGGTGGTTCACCTGATCATAGAAGGAGACCAGGTTGGTCAGGCAGGACCTGCCTTTCATGAGCCCATGCTGACATAATCTGATCCCCCGGTTTTCCCACTCGTGCTGTGTGAGCACACTCAAGATGATCCACTTCATAATCTTTCCTGGTACTGAGGTCAGGCTGATAGGTCTGTAGTTCCCCAGATCCTCTTTCCAGCCCTTTGTCGTGGTCTAGGCTACATTTGCTAATCTCCAGTCCATTGGGACCACTCTGTTTAGCCAGGACTGCTGATAAATTATTAAGAGTGTCTTGATGAGTACATCTACCACCTACTTCAGCACTCTCAGATGTAAACCA
>NW_010161580.1:7315-13805 GCF_000695765.1 Mesitornis unicolor | reverse complement strand
GGCAGGGGTTGGACTGGGGGAGCTTTAGAGGACCCTTCCAGCTCCTGATATTCTGTGACTTTGTGATTCGGTGAAACTCTATTAGAGGTAATGCAGAACATAAATTCTTTTTTAAAAAAGAAAATCTCTCCAGAAAACTTAGCAGCCTTGACACAAGCAGCTTGTTAAGAGGCAGTTTTGTTTCAGTACAGCTTGCTTTCATAGCTTAATTTTAATTATTTTTCCAGTTAATCATCACATTTGTCAAGTTTAGACTTAAAAGGTGCCTATCACCTTTGTATCTGAGGAGTAAAGACTGCTGTTGTATTCATAGCTATTGAAATAATGACCGTCTTTATTACTACCCAAGATACTAAGTCAACAATGTGCTTTCTGTTAGCTATCCACACATACTTCAAAATATCACAGCCTTGCTTCTTGTGGTCTCTGGTTTTTAATTGCAGGTCTGATGCCAATGAATGCAATAAAATAGGAGTCCTTAGAAAGCGTCACATTTCCCATCTCCAGAGAAATGTTATTTTCTTTACTTTGTTATTATTTCCCCTGACAGTTACCTCAAAAGCCCGTGACAATGACGTAGTCTTAACTCTTCCCTGCTGTTTGGAGGCATTTCTGACAGCACTGTGTTACCATGGGATCACTGCCCAAAGGAATCCGGAGAGCGATGCAATCTTGAAAACTTTATTCGAGAAAACAAATAAATGCAAAAATCTCCAAAACTCTTCTGGGATGATTATTTTCATGACTTAGTAGGTTAGCGAGTATCTTCAAAAAACGTAATTAGATGCTGTACATTAATTTGTAAGAGCCAATATACCTTCATTAAGGAAGTTTTTAATTAACAGGTATTCACCTCTCAAATCATCCTGGTGGAAGTCTCTGTGAACAGGCACGAAAAGGTGTTCCTGTATCACTGAAACTCCTTTTAGTGTAGGATTAAGGCATGCTAACCAAGAGAGAAAACGGTCAGTATGTGTTTTATCTGGAAAAGGAGGAGCTCCTGCCTCCCTGAAAGTATTAATAAACACTACACATAAATCCATGACCACTGAACACTATGTCCAGATTTCACTATGAGCATGGCAACGCCTGTGAGCCCGTCACAAGAGCACAGATCTTTCAGAGAGAGGCAATCAGCCGTCATTGTCCTCCTGTAAAATCTGGACATCTTCATTCTCCCTCAGTCGACGTCTCTTCATCCTCAGAATCCCTCACTTTCAGATGCAAGGGCTTCATCGACGGATTTCGTACGCCTCTCCCCAGTATAAATCCCATAATGGAGCTGCTCATCCTCTACAGCAGCCCAGGACATCTGCTTGGTGGAGAACCTCGCTGCCCACTCTCCCGAGCTGCTAACAACAATGACACCCCCCAAGCCCCCAACTCGCGTCTTCATGTACTCTAACGCCGTGTCCGCAGCCAGCTCTGGTGCCATTCCTGAAAAGGAGAACAAAATACTTTCAGGGTAATAAGTTTTAAAATCCCCTTCAAGTATCACCGCTCCCCATGGAGCCAGCCAAATCCAATTTCTCCCTCAACTAAATCAGCAAGAACTTTCCAGTGCAGCAAAGGAACTGTTTATAGGAAGGCTCTGGACAGTTGCTAATAGCTGCTAGGGTATGGTGCTGCTACAAAGACAGGATTTAAATAGCTTCAGATTGTAATTCAGTTCCAGTGTTTGATACAGACTAACTCATCAATTCTGTGTGCAAGACACATTTCTTATGCCATCATTTGAAGGTGAAAACGCCAACCTGCAAGCTTTCCACCAAAGGTTTCTCACAAGCTAGGTCCAAAACATTTACAATTCGAAAACAATGAAATTAAACTAATCCAAAATTTCAGTCATCATCTATGTTCCGAGCCCACTGGCCGCAATGGAGCTCAAAGCAAGTACTTCATATTGTTATAATTTATAAAAAGCAGACATCATCAGTGTCACTCTTCCTGGATCTTCTGAACTTACCAGGCAAGATGAGGACTCAATTTATGAGACATCAGAGAAAGGACCAGCGAAGCAACTTGATCTTTTCATTACACCCAATTCCTATTAACAGGAATATTTTCTAGATAAATCCAAGTGAACGTGCGTATCATACACACAGGCCTGGAATAGCTGCAGAATGTTGGTTTGCTGCAGATTTGAGTATCTGTTCAGGAATGCAGTTGGCTCAGCCCGATTGTTCTCAGACAGACACCATCAGTAATGTTATGCAGCTGAGGCTGCAGAACAAAAACTGACCTTCATGCCTCCCCTGCAAATTTTGAGTTAAAACCAAACAAAACCAGCAGAGTCGGAATTATTCACAGCGCTGGTGAGTGACAGGATAAAGCTCCTTTCTCCGACGTTACGGGGGACGCTGTGACTATTCGAGTCAGTGGCACTGACTTCAAAGGGTCAGCATTTCGCTCTTGGATTTTTCATCAAGACAACAGCTGCCGCCATAAGACAAGAGACTCCAACAGCTGTGAAAGCAATTCACTCCCAAAATATGGAAGTGAATTCTGCAGCCGTGGTCCAAAAGAAGGTGTTTACTACGTGAATTACTGAGTAGCTGCACCGAATTATGAGAGAGCTCTGTGGCTGTTCTTACACACGCAGCTCCAGTTGACCATCCAAGGACTCAGAAAGTTTTAACTTGAGGGCTTGTTCTCAGTGCCTGCATGGAAACGTGGTGGTGGGGAGAAGTCTACTGCTGACGTATTTTCCTGGCAGCTGAGTTACACTTCTGGGCAGGATGAATGAAGGCAGAGCAAGCACAGGCAGGGCGAACAAGTGCAAACCGATTCAACGTGCACACACGTGGGCTCATTTTCTGTTTTCAAGATATTTTTAATTTGCCTTTCATACTGGTTTATCACAAGCCAGATAACCGCTATCAACTCACAGGCTTTGCAGTGCGGTTAACTTCGAGCCAGAGAAGAAAGCAGTTTACACAGTTTAGACTAAGTATTGCTTAGAAGGGCATTCACAGATTGAATGGGTAGGGCCATAATACAGAGAATAAGTGGGATCGTAATGTGTTAGAGCTTTGGGAAACAATCTGTGGGTTGTATTTTGTGCCGAAACTATCACATCAGCCAAGGGATTTACAAAGAAATGCACCCATTATCTGCAAACAGCTCTCTAAAGCATAACAGAAATATTCTCAGCTGTTACTTGCCTCTCTACTTACTGCTTCTCCAATGAAAATGTAAATTGAAAGTTTTCCAACTATTTCCAGTTTGGTTGATCTCAAAGCAAGTTACACTGTACTGCCCCAAAGCTTTCTAAAAATAATGCTAAAAATAATCCACATTAACGGTTCTTCAATTGCCTGCAATGCAAGTATGTTGTCTGGCTATGTTTACAGGCTGTAATATAATCAAGGGTTTAGATGACAGAGTAACTCGTGAAGGTAGAGCTCCAAAGGGTCAGCCCACAGCCAGATTACATTACAGTCACATAAGACATACCCTGTCAGCTGTTTACCACATACCCACCCAGTCAGCTTAGGGTATTTTCCAAAACAAAATAAAAATTTAAATCATAGTTAAAACGTTGTAACAAAATAAAAATTTAAATCATAGTTAAAACGTCATAGAAGCATTTCTGTTGCTATAATCAGGGTTGTTAAAATAAAGACCTTTACAGCTTATTAGAAAGGTGATATCCTGTGCTTTCTTATTTCAGCTCTGATCATCCATCTCTGGCCCTCTCCTACTGCTTCCTTAAATATATCTTGTTTTCACTTGTTTTCTATTTCTTTGTTCACAAAATTCTAGTTTAAAATAGAGGGAAAAAATATTAAAGAGAACTTCTCCTTCCCCTCTGCTCTGCCCTGCTCAGACCGCATTTGGAATAGTGTGTTCAGTTCTGGGCCCTCAGGTCAAGGACAGGAACTGCTTGAAAGAGTCCAGCAGGGCCACAAAGATGATGGAGGGAGTGGAGCATCTCCTGATGAGGAGCGGCTGAGGGAGCTGGGGCTCTTTAGCTTGGAGCAGAGGAGACTGAGGGGTGCCCTCATTCCTGGGGATCAATTTGGAAAGGGCGAGTGTCAGGAGGAAGGAGCCAGGCTCTGCTCTGGGATGTCCAATGCCAGGACAAGGGGCAATGGGAGCAAGCTGGAGCACAGGAGGTTCAAGCTGAACATGAGGAAAAACTTCTTTCCTGTGAGGGTGGCAGAGCATGGCCCAGGCTGCCCAGAGAGGTTGTGGAGTCTCCTTCTCTGCAGACATTCAAAACCCCTGGCTGTGTTCCTGTGTGACCTCCTCTGGGTGATCCTGCTCTGGCAGGGGTTGGACTGGGGGAGCTTTTGAGGTCCCTTCCAACTCCTGATAATCTGTGATTCTGTGAACTTCAGTTAAACAAAGCAGACAATAATGTCTTTCAATGTACTTGGATCTAAAACATGATTAAAAATCAAGCAGCATAGATATTTCTGCCCACTTAAGGATATTTTAGCTTTATTCATACTTCAGTACTTTGTTTTGTTTTTAAAAAGAGGTGACCCATCCACATACCCCTGGGAGCAACTCCTCCGACAACTGTTATGGGATGATAGGACATAAACTGAATTTGTCATTAGGCAACGTTTCCTATCCTCATTATTTCAGCTTACAGGAAATTTGGAATATACCTTGCTCCATGTGATAGAGGATCAGGCGAGCTAAGACCACTTTCATAATGCTCTCCCCGTGTCCTGTGGTTGAAGTGGCACCAGAACGGTTATCAGCATAACCTCCACTTCCTTTGTCGAGGGAAAAAAGCACAAACAGGCAATATTCTGTCATACAATTTACAAACACTTCACAGGGATGGGCTAAAATATTTTCCAGAACAGCAAGGGACGGTATACTGAGGACTAAAAAGACAGTGATGGGATGCAGAATGCCAGGTCCCACTACATTTTTTCCCTCCCATCCTTGTTTTCCTGGCACGCTCCACGCCCTGTTCTCCACCAAGCTTCCACCTGCTCAACACCCATGTTTCCAGCACATCTCCTAGGAAAAATATTCCCAGGAGCTGGGGAGGAGCACACCATGGCATTATAAATGAGATACTGGGAGGTGGGGGGGAAAGAGGGAAAAATATTCCCAGGAGCTGGGGAGGAGCAGACCATAGCATTATAAATGAGATACTGGGAGGTGGAGGGGAAAGACGCACAAAAGAGCAATGAAAGTTTCCTCCCTTCTGTACTTCCTTGATCAGCTCAGACCCTTTCGACAGACCCCAGTGGAAAACCACTGCCACAATCAGTCTGTCAACCCTCCCTTTCAAAAGGCTCGAATATTTAAAAGCACAGCAAGCATTGCTGTATCCAGCCCTAAGCAAAAGTTGCAAGCAATACCCTCAACAGCGCCCAGTTTCTCTCTTCCTTCACAGACGTCTCCCATCCTACAGGAGCCCTGAACATGATCTACGTAAGAGCAGGGTATTTGCAGTCAGAAATGAAGCTGAAAAAATCACAGCCAAAATGCAGAGGGTACCAAAATATTTGCAATTTAGGCCGCAAAAGAAAACTAGTATTAGTTCTGTCAGAATCACGTACTGCCAACAGCAGCGCTATGTGAGTTTGGAACACGATTCACTAAAAATAATGATTTTCCAAACCCCAGCTGCACGGTAGAACCCTGAAGCCATCAAATGGCAAATCTGTCCCACGAGAGGAACAAGACTGAGGAAAGGATTTCAAGTATCTCTTTATAGTTGGGTAAGAGATCTCTTAAAATATTTCCTTTATTCCACACCGCGTCTATTAGGCTCTGGAGCAGACTTATCAGGGCTCTCTAAGAACAGGAATACACTCCAAGTTGCCAGTCGGTTTACAGTGCTGGCTCACTGATACAACGAACAGTCATTACAATTACACCTACTTCCTGAAGTATCAAGAAAAAAACATCTTAGCGTAGAACAGACTGCATTTTTTTTGACTTAAGTTTTAAATACAAAAGGAGAGCTTTATCGGAATGAACAGAAAGGAAATAAGAGATTAAAAAAAAAGAGTTATCATTCAGGAAAGGACAGAAAAAACAAAAGCCAATCCCCATTTTCCAGACAGACTAAAATTGTTTGATGATGAAGGCAGCGCCACACCTCTGCTCCTAATTCCTGCTTGCAACCTGCTTGAGTTTTGATACATTTCAATGGTAAAAACTCCATTTCGGATGTACCGGTATTTATGTTTCATGTCACTAATTAAAGGAGAATGTGTGTAATACTTTTTTTTCTTATTTCTTTCACGAGACACCTCCAAAACTGAGAGGCAAGACCCCACATACCTATGCACGCCGTGTCACCAACGCGGCCAATCAGTTTATTCGAGAGGCCTCCAGTGGATGTTGCACAAGCCACGTTTCCTTCGCTGTCTATAGCAACAGCACCGACTGTTCCCAGGTCCCTTGCCAAGAAAAACAAAATTAGGTAGAATTAAAGCATACCTGCCAAAGCACGTCCCTTTTGTTTTTTTCCAGGTAGCTTTCAAAAAAAAAGATTCCTGCAAAAAAAATG
>NW_010161580.1:0-7284 GCF_000695765.1 Mesitornis unicolor | reverse complement strand
ATAAAGCTATTTTGCATCACGCTTCTCATGACAAAAGCAAGCAGCAATACGCAACAATTCTCACAGCTTTATACTGAATAGAATAGAAAACACTCTCTTTGTTGTTTTTTTTAATCTCCCACTATGACTTTTTTACCTTCATAGCATGAAAACTTTGACTTGGGGAGGAAAATAACCCACGAAACAAACAAACATACAGGGCAGCAATATTTCTAGCCAATGTAGTTCTGAAGTAGTGTTTTGGCTGGGACACACCTGACTCACAACTTTCCCCTAAAGAGCAACTCAAAGACACAAGAATTGTCTCCACCGCCTCAACGGGAGGTAACCGGAATTATTAATGGCCACGCACATAAACAAGTGAATACCAAAGAGGAGAGGCATGTTATAAATGCACTGAATCATTTCCTTCCTGTTCCTCCTCTTTCCTCTTCCTTACTCCCCTAAATGCTTGAATGCCACAAAAACCAGGTTACCTATGGGCCTTTCAACAAGTGGTGCTCACAACGCATCATAAATATGTATTTTCATCTTTGCACTCTGCAGTGAAGTAATCTGAAGGTTTAAATCACTTGTTCAGTGGAATTTGTTGAAACCACACATCCGCCTACAAAATCTTCACGCACTGAAGAAAACAGAAGTCTCAACCACTGCTTGATTTCTTCAGCACAGAAAAGCCATGTATTACAGGCTGCTTAAAATACAGGTGTGTATTCATACTCGGAGAACAAAGGCTATTGTAACTTACTGTAACTGTTACTACACTGAGAAGCAACAGTTTGAGTGTCCACATATCCCAGTCTTGGCAGTTCTTGTAGGAACACAAAGCAGTGTCTGGCTAGAAGTGTATCAGGTATACCCCCCAACCTCCCAAAATCTAAGCTAATGAAGTCAAAGTCTTTGCCTACCACAAAACCCCCAGTCAGTTTCTCAGGGAACCAACTTCCTCCTGCTTATGTAAAATACCATACTGTCAGTCCCTGCACTTCATTCACAGCAATTCCAAGTTGACTGATGAATCACAGGCCTTACAAACCGCTCTGACATTTCTGTGCAGACGGACCTCAGCTCAAACTGGTATGATGGTGCAGATGGGCTTCCCACCCAGCCATCTGTTACCAATGATCTGCTGGAAAGAGTATTAGTAAATTCAGTACTCCCTTGCACACGCATGTGGCACCTTTACACCAACTAAAGTCAGATGCTCCAGAGAAATTAAGAAACATGCATCCATGTTTTCCTAGGTATGTATCTATCTGAAGCAACTGTGAGAATAATCCATGTACACAGAGAATGCACGCAGCAGCTCTCTGTTCAGGTACAAGAGCTCAATCAGCAATAAATAATGAAGTGAATGTGTCCAACACCTCCCTGGCAGTGTTCAAGGCCAGGTTGGACGGGGCTTGGAGCAGCCTGGGCTGGTGGAGGTGTCCCTGCCCATAGCAGGGGTTGGACTCGGGGGGCTTTAAGATCCCTTCCAACCCAAACCATGCTGTGATTGTATGACATACCTTAGCTGCAGTAGAGCAAATACTCTACTTCTCACTGTCCCTTTAAGCTTTTTTATTGCTTCAGTGTCACATGTTTGCTTTGTTCATCTCCAGAACAAAGGCAAAGAAGACATAAACAACCTGTTGCATAGCTTGTTGACTTGGAAACATTACCAAGGCAGGCAAACCTGTCTCAGTAAAAATACTGTGTTATTACAGTGTTATACATGTACTACTATATTACAGTACTTTATATATACTACAGTATTATACATACAGATTAGAATAATCTATCTTTAGTTAGTGATAGTACCAAGAATTTCAACAAGTACCTGTAGTATACCAGAGGATGTTATTAGTAGTAATAAATTTTGTTCAAGAACTATTCTTACGCTTCTTCAGATTCCCAGTATGATCTGGTACTGCGTTACCTTCAACAAGTACCTGTAGTATACCAGAGGATGTTATTAGTAGTAATAAATTTTGTTCAAGAACTATTCTTATGCTTCTGTTAAATTCCCAGTATGATCTGGTACCGCGTTACCTCTGACTAACACTACCTCACCTTCTGCCTGTTGGCCTCAGGCAAGTTTCTGCATAATTACTGTGGACGTAACAGGGAAAAAGAACATTCCACACGTGGCACAGCAACAAATGGGCTTGCATAAAAAAAAGACCCGTTTTCAGCTTTGTGAATTTGTGCTCATGTTTCAGGCGCTGGTAGCCAGAAAAAGAACACGTGGCAGTGGCAACACCACGCTCAAAATTCCTCGTAATGAATTACACCACCACACAGTCCTTGGATAGACCACGGATCAACAGAAAGCTGTTGGATACAAGATGAACTGTGACCGAGACCTTACGGTCAAGGAACAACCTCACTTTTTTTCACAAGATTGTATTTACACTTGCCTCATGAATTTGTTTTTCCTCCTAGCAATTTACTGAAAGTAACACGTGGCTTGTATTTTATGGCCTCATTTCATGCACTTTATGTGCCCACAAAAGAAATTTCCTCCTTTTGATCTACAAATTCCTCAGCTGATGATTTTCCACCTCTCCTTCCTCTCTGCTTTAACGAGGAGTTGCTTATTTCACAAGCGATTTCCACGTTGCTGCTGTGCATTACCATCCCGCAGCATCTCTTTTCACACCCACCACTACACTGAACTTCTTGGTCCATTTTTTCACTCCTCTCTACAACAACCACCAGTCACAATCAGAACTCAAGAGGAGTTACTGGTCAAAGTCTGGTGTCACTTGGCACCTAACCCAGTTCAAAGACAAATCTGATCATCTACTAAACCAAGATCAGCTTCATTAATTTTTTTTTCATGGACTTGTTTTAAAATGTGGACTGGAAATGTTTTAAAGTCACAGTTCCTCTGTGGAAAAGAGTTACACAGTGATACCTGCTGTTTGTTAAAGCTACTCCATGCACAAGTTCTAATTTTCTCCTCCACTAATACCACAACACCTATGCCATGTCAAAGTGACCGGCAATCTTCTTAAGCATCAACAAGTTTGTTCAAGCTTGTTCCAGTCACTTACCCGAGAAAATCCACAGAAAGTTTGATTTTCCATTACTTCCACTGAGCACAAGCTGTGAACTGTATCAAACCAGGTAATACTCAGAAGTGAAGTATTCTCAAGCCTGAACACAGGCCTTCAAGCTTTGGAGGGGTTTTCTTCAGGGTTTTTTGGACTGATCGCACAAATTAAATTACGGCAATTTAAAAAGAGAAAATATTTTACCAAACCCCTACTTCTGAAACTCCTCAGGGTTGGAATCTGGCTCCAGGTTCTTCCTCCACCTCTCCTGGGATCTCTCAGTGATGAGTTTCTCCCCTGGAGTCGGAGGAATCCCCATGGCCTGGGCGAAGAGGTGTGCACCGTGGTCAGTCAGCAGCATGTGCTTGGTCTGCGGAAGAAACACAAGAAATTCACTGGCAATTCCTGTTCTGCCTTGTACTGAGCAGCTTTGTACAACCCCTCTTTATTTTTAGAAGCATCCACACAAAGAAAATTCCAAATTTTATTTTATTTTGGAACTTTCTAGATTTCTACGCCAACATCCTCTTCCACAAAATTTTCAGCTCTCCAAAACACCACCTTTCATCCTTACTAGAAAAGAAATGCATTGAACTATTGAACTATTTAGTACTTACTATAATGGGAAACTTTGCTCTTTTGTTCATTTGCATTCAACTTTTTTGCACCCTTTCCCGTCAGATCCCTACTTAACTCACTGTTTTGTCCAGGTAACTAAGAGAGCCAGAAGAGTTTTACTTGGAAGAAAAGAACCTTAAATAAATTCCTGTTCTGCTTGAAGTTATTACACCTCGTAAAATAACCCAGAAATGTAAATATCATACACTGAAGTGTTTCTTAACATCAGCTGAACCATTTTCTTCCAAATAATTCCTTCAACGACCTACTACTTATAGACCCAGAATTTCATCTTTAAGAATAGAATATTGTTCTCCCAGGTTTGACAAAATAAAATAAGATTGATCTAACAGCATTTGCAGCAGCTCTATTTTGATTCCTTTATTTAGCAAAGCACTTAGACCAGATTTCAAATCGACAACCTCAGTTAATTCCATGCTTCAAAGTCTGTAGAGCTTGGTTAATTCCTGTTTTAGAGAAACTGGCCAGATGAATTTGGTTCGTTAATCCTTCTACTTTAGTAGAAGCTCTAAAATCTTATTTTATTATTTTTTTTTTAAATCTGTGTCCAAAAATAAGCATCACCTTCATGGACCACCACCGAGCTGTTAATTGCTCATCAGAGCCCAGGAAGCTTTAGGAGTGCCTATTCAGTATGGAGTCATTTCAGAGCACAGCAGCTAACTTCAAACAAGCTTTTATGTCTGTGCAACAGGACAGCACACAAGTACCAAAAGGCAGAGGTCCAAGAAGTAGAACCAGGTGATGCTGGAGGTATCAGGCCTGCAGAGCCGAGGAGGAGACCGCAGTGGTACACACTTTGCCCTCAGCCTCAAGCGAGGACGCCAGAAGTTGGGTATTTCTGTGTCATGCTGCATTCTGCAGGACATTTACAGTCTCAAAGCTTCAGACTTTAACATCTTGAGATTTTAAGATGAAATCATCAACTTCTGATGATTTCTAAAGCAATGACGAGCAATCACTCCCATGACCAACCCACAGCACTGCATCGTTTTGAAGGATTGGAGCTGCACCTCTTCCCAAACCACAGACACTGAGCTTTGCTTCAGTGCTTTCTACATGAACAGAAAACACAATGGCACTTCAGAAACATCCCTGAATGTTCTTTCACACATGTGGTGGCCCTGACATCAACCATTTTTGAGAATTTCAATGTCCTTTTATTGACAAATTAAGTCCTCAATCCATTAGAGTATTGCTTCAGGGAACATTCTTGCTTCAAAAGACCAGTGCAGAGCCACAAAGATGATGGAGGGAGTGGAGCATCTCCTGATGAGGAGCAGCTGAGAGAGCTGGGGCTCTTGAGCTTGGAGCAGAGGAGACTGAGGGGTGCCCTCATTCATGGGGATCAATTTGGAAAGGGCGAGTGTCAGGAGGAAGGAGCCAGGCTCTGCTCTGGGATGTCCAATGCCAAGGCAAGGGGCAATGGGAGCAAGCTGGAGCATAGGAGGTTCAGCCTGAACATGAGGAGAAACTTCTTTACTGTGAGGGTGCCAGAGCATGGCCCAGGCTGCCCAGAGAGGTTGTGGAGTCTCCTTCTCTGCAGACATTCAAAACCCCTGGCCGTGTTCCTGTGTGACCTCCTCTGGGTGATCCTGCTCTGGCAGGGGTTGGACTGGGTGAGCTTTCGAGGTCTCTTCCAACTCCTGATACCCTGTGATGCTGTGAACAGCAGTAAGGGTTACAAGGAAGAAGCTGCATGGTGCCACCAGCCAATAACACAGCTACCAATTTCTAACACATCTGGTGTTCTTCTGACCTGAAATACAACTTTTTTGTGCAACACTGCCCCCCTCTGCCACTGCCACCAAAAGCCCACAATCCAGTAACTCAAATTGGGTTTGGGATGGGTCGTTTTCTGGTTTTATTTTTAGGAAATAAATTGAACTTTTTGTTTGACTTTTATCTGTATCAGAAGGCTGTGCCCTCCATCACTTGCTTTCTTCAGCAATTAAAGACTCTATATCATATTTTAAATAAGTTTTTTAAAAATTAAAGTTTTATTGTAAAAAATGGAAGTTGTTTCCCAAAACTTAAGAAGGTATCTTAAGGAGAATTTCATTTGTTTTTCTCTTCAATCTATCTTGTCGATCACAAGAGCTGGTAGAACACTGCCAAACAACCCAAAAGCACATTTTTTTCTGTCTCATCTCTCTTCAGTTTCATGAATATGTAATGCTAACTTTCTAAAGTGCCTAATTATTCTGGGACACATTTATACAAAGGAATCCCAAAAGATGAAATAAATAAATAAAGGGTCCCAGAGATCTTACTAACAAACAATAAATGTTGTTTAGTTAACCACAGGGGAAATGGAGAAGAGAAAAATCCCCCAGGTTTCTGACATTCAGACTATCACTGCTCTTCATTTCACAACCCTGGCAGTGCACAGAGCACAGCAAAAACGTGCACTTTTGCCTTGAGAAGTCTATGATCTAAGCTAAACTCACCTTTGTCTAATATAAAGGGTTGCATGATATAGGAGGGTAAAACATACTCACAGTTTCTGTATACCAGTGAAACAGCATTATATTTATATTACATATATTTATATATTATATCTATGTATGTTCACAAGATGCCCATCTAAAAGCGTTGGAGCTGAGGGGGATTACATGCCCCATTTAAGAGAAAATAAAAGCGATTTCAGTGTATGATTCTGTTCCTGTTCACAACAAATTCCTGTTGAATTATTGCCGTTGAACTGCTTCCTCAAGGATCTGCTGGATTCATTAGCTACTGTACTAAAAGCCTTCCATCTCCAGAGGGTGCCGTGTTTGATAGCACAGCAAATCAAGAACGGAAATTATTCTGGTGCCCTTCTTTCTTCTAGCTCATGGATCTGGACAAGTTGGAGCTCAGGGAGACACAGGATAAATGTGAGAAACAACAACCCAGGAGAGCGACTGTGGCCAGCAGATGGAGCCCATATTGTTCCATAATAGAAACAGAAATACAGAGAGTTACAAGCAGGTGGGGAGAGGGTTTTTTAGTTTGTTGTTTTTTGGGGTTGTTTGGGGTTTTTTTGGAAGCTGCATGTTTCAAAATTCCTGAAGGCAGCGAGGCATCTCAAAACCACTGGGAAATAAGCATCTTAGCATGCTCAGGACTCCAGGAAAACCACAGTGTTATTACCCACGGGTCACAGTTAAAAATATTTCTAATGGCACACAGCAAAACAAAACAAAACAAAACAAAACACAGTCTGAAATATACTACGAAATAGACTGGGTTGGTGTCCCAAAATTCCTGTCCAAGAGGAACAGAAGAGTAACATCAGTTCCTATTCCTACTACAACACCCGACAGAGAAGGAGCAGAAACTCACCTCAAGATGCAGCAAGCAATTTAGGCTTACATTTACATTTGAACTCAACATCCACACAGAATGTTTTGCATCTGGGCAAAGAGTAACACACTTTCCCATAACATTTCATGGGTTTAGGGCTACACTATTAGACTTAGTATTGTGCAGCTGAATTTTATGATCTCCTTTGAAATTCAGCCTTGACATTTTTGACCATCAGAAGCATCACACAATGGCAAGAAAGATCCTATAACAGACAAGAAGGACAAAGCAGAGGGGTTTTTGCTTTGGTGTTTTG
>NW_010161579.1:21474-21880 GCF_000695765.1 Mesitornis unicolor | reverse complement strand
TTTCCTCCTGACTAAAAGGTTCCTTCGAATTTATATATATATTCAAAGTTTGGCAAATCCAGTCCTCAAAAGATCCGAATACAGGCCAAAAGACATGCGGTTTTAAAGGTTTCTTCGGCCATTCAATCATACAATATTGAACCAATTTTAATTTACTTTTTCCTCTTCTGGGGCCCCTTTCATCCCAATTCATAATCATTATTCCTAATGGACTTTCTGGTGGTATGTCTGGTAATTTGCTCCCTTTCTTTTTGTCCTGAGTCTTAGATTTCTTTTGACCCATCTAGGAATTTTACTGTGGCAATTCGTACAGCCCTTGGTTACCAGTAAGAGTGTCTTGCAGGGGGTTTAGGACCTATCACCCACCCACGAATCCTATAGGAATCGCTTCGGTCCTTCACCGGCC
>NW_010161579.1:4134-20608 GCF_000695765.1 Mesitornis unicolor | reverse complement strand
TAACACGAATCAGACCAACATATCTCACAAGTCTTTTTATGACACATTTGAGAACACGCTGCAGACACACCATGAATTGTAATTCTCTAGTGCTGTCTCCTCCAGCTGTAGAAAAATGGTCCCAAAATGACAGGTAGTTCTTGTGTCTACTTTGCAGCCACTTTACTAAGAGATGAGTGGCTGGGAAAAGAAGTGGAAAATCAGGTGCTGCATGTTCAATTTAGAAAGTGTTAATTAGGCTCAAACCTTCATTTACTTGTAATTGTTTTGGTATTAGAATCCCTATCAGCTGATTCTTACTTTGCTCCTACCCTGTCAACATACTTCATTACACATTCTCCTGATGTCTTTCTGAGTCTCTTCCAATCACTCTTCAAGTTTAATCATCATAAGCCAGAAATGAGGTTGATTGCGGATGTTGATTCCAACCACGAAAACAGGTCTTTTTTTGCTGCTAAAGAGTAACTGAAAGCATCTGGGAA
This sequence comes from Mesitornis unicolor, assembly GCF_000695765.1. Lineage (NCBI taxonomy): Eukaryota > Metazoa > Chordata > Aves > Mesitornithiformes > Mesitornithidae > Mesitornis > Mesitornis unicolor. The sequence goes on along the minus strand of NW_010161579.1, from coordinate 20,126 downwards.
TGATTAGAAAGTGGAGCAGATGGCTTGCTGTCCTGGAAGCAGTGCTGCCAGAAGAGGGAACCTGCTGCACATCCTCGAGAGGAACGCAGGTGTACGAACCACATGAGGCAACAGGAGAGACAAGTCAAAGGTGTCCATCTTGAGGCCTGCACTTACTTTTATCAGATATCACTTCGGCCAAGTTATAGTGGATTTACAGACTCCCAGCTGAGAACAGAAACTTGTTCCCATGGCACAGATCAATTAAAAAAAAATCAGTATTAAGACAAGGGGCAGAATAATGGAGGATTAACCCTTTCCAAGACCTCACAGATGGCATATTCTACATGTTGCAGAGTGAGCAGGCAGCTTCTGCTTTGTGCTGTTCAGTTTGGTCCACCTGTCAGCATTACTGATACACCTGTACTTCTCTAAAGCTCCTTAGCTTTAAGCTTTAATGATTACTGACCGAAGATTTCAGCAGCTTATTTCAAAGTTGCTGCACTTTAATTTAATACTGCCTACAGTATAAATATTTGGGCAAATGCAGCTTTGAAAAGCCTTTTTATTTTCCTAACCCCACTCCCCCACCCTCCTTTTTACATTATAGGGAACCAGTGTAAGACTAAACCACACAGACATGGCCTGAGGCAGCACGATATTTAATGTGCACATTGCATCGTTGTGCGACAGCCCTGTGCTATGACAGCATCACGGAATGAGAGCCCGCCCTGTACAGGATCTCACCTACTGCCCCGCACCCCCATCCACGCCCTCTGACGTCACCAGGCTCTGTGGGAAGCGTCACTTCGCCGGGCCTACATTGCCCGGCAGGCCCTTCTGGAAGTGGCGTCTGCCTGTATCCGGGAAATGCGCCGTGGTGGCGGTGCGTTGCTGTTTGTCGTGAGTCGCAGGCGGCCGGGCCAGAGTCCGGTGGCAGGAGCTCGGGAGGTGACGGTCCCTGGCTGAGGCGCTTCTTTCCCGCAGGTGCAGCTATGGCGGACTCCACGCAGAACGGGCCGATGCAAGGCGGGGCCGGCGGCGGAGCCGTGGTAAGGAGCTCCTGGCCGTGGAGATGGGGGGAGTAGGCCGCAGCGCCGGTCCAGCTCCTGCTGGGGGGCGTGAGGGTCCTGGACCGTCCGTTGCGCTTCTCCAGCCCCTTATGTCGCTGGGATTGCGGTATGGCCGTTGTTCGCCTGGGTAGGGGCAGAGGGAAGCGGCTCTTCCACTTTCTGGTTGAAAACGTGCTGTTGCTTGGGAGCACCTCCATCAAAACTAATTCTGCAGCAGCAGCTCCGTGCCCGTGGTTATATTGTGAGACAGTAGATGACGATATGAAGACAACTGCAAATTAGGTTAAGTTCTGGTCATGTTTATAAAAAGGGTCTAGGAACAGAGAAGGGGCCTTCAAAAGCTGGTTCAGATTTTGAAGTAAACTTTGAGCTCTTTAATGTGAAAGGAAGTTGATGTTTTGACTCTTAGGCAACTAATAACAAAAGCATGTTATGTTTTATTAGACTCTTTCTGGTATGGGGACTATATCAGGAGTGGAGTTCCTTGAAGCTGTGGTAAGCAAAGCTTAACAGCAGAAGTGCCAGGTTACTGTTGAAAGTTTTTTGCTTTTTTTGAGGCCAAGAATATGTAGGCCAAATCGATGTTGCTTTCCATATGATGTAGCTATGCAAACTTTACGTAACCCCTTCTTTTTTCCCCTGTCAGTAAGAACTGTGGTGACTTAGCTGCAGGTGTGTGCAGTGTATTCTAAAAGGAACCTTGAAGCAGTAGATACAAAAGTCAGTTGGGTCTGAAGGCCTAGCATGGTAACTTTTTTGAAGCTGGCTGTTTAGTAAGTTTGGCTTCTAGAGAAAACCTGCTTCCACGGAAGATCTTGTTACTTTATTTCATTGTAGTGTACGAAGGAGTCTTGTGGTTTTGAAGATGCCCAGCTATTTTTGATCTGGCTAGTAATATTGTATGAGTCAGGTATTACAGAACAAAAATTCTTTGTTTCAAGCTATAATTTGCTTCTATTCAGGGTTGGAGAAAGACTTGCAATGTAATATAGAAGGGAGGGAGGAATGTTCATTGTATGCAAATATTAAGATACCAACTTCTGTGGGGGTTGAGTTTTTTCTTTTCTTCTGATTTAGCAATTTCTGATGGCTAACAAGTTGGATACAGCAATGTGGATTTCCCGCTTGTTCACAGTTTACAGCTCAGCTTTATTTGTTCTGCCTCTTCTAGGGTATGTATTGTAATATGGTAAAATAGCACTAAAAGTTTACAAAGTAACTATGCTCCCTTTTCATAAAGTTCTTTTTAATGTAAGGACAAATTTCTATTGTTCAGAAATTTATTATTAATTATAAACTTTTATTTTTGTCAGAACAGTTTACAGATTTTAGATTGCTTTAAAACACTTTTAGATGTGTTAGGAAAAATGCATTAAGCAACTGTAAAGTAGTGCCGAATACATGTTTTTATATGTAGTAACATTGAGTTGCTTTACCTTTGGCACGTGCAGTAAGTCAGTGTTACCAGTTTTTGAGCTGTACTTGGGTAATAGTGCTTATGTGTGAGAATAGAAAGACTTCGGGTATTGTGCAATTGTGATAAATTCTCAAGGGTGGAAGACTTCTAGCAGGGGCTTGGTTCATATGGTAACATCTCCTCTGATGATTTGCAGGTTGCATGAAGCAGCAAGCTTTTATCAGCGAGCCTTGCTGGCAAATGCTCTTACTAGTGCCCTCCGACTACACCAAAGGCTACCATACTTTCAGCTTAGCAGGGCATTTTTGGCCCAGGCTTTGTTGGAGGACAGCTGCCACTATCTGTTGTACTCTCTTATCTTTGTGAATTCCTACCCTGTTACAAGTATCCTTTACTTGTGTCATCCTGGTAATGTTTTAAAATATCTTAAAAACTTGATTCTTATCACCTGTGCATGATTTGAAAAACTGGTTTAAACTAGAATATATTTGCTATTCATAAAACATGTTCATAATAAAATAAGAGAGGCTTATGTTGATTGATCCATATTCAGGTTAATCACCTCTATAACCTGCAGTCTCTGGCTAGTTAGATTTTCTTTTTCCTGAGACTTCAGTTCATTGTATGACCAGCCTAAGTGATACTTTGAGAAGTTGGTAACCTTCATTTATTACCAGTGCAGGGTTTATATATGACTCCTCACTGTAAGTAGGACATATATCATGTAGAGAGACAATTATTCAGTAGTAGCTTTTTTGAGTAAGTTATTAAACAGATGAAGTCTGCAAAAAAGACTTACTCCTGTGGCTTGTCAAAGATGGCATGTAAGAACTGACTTTTTTTGTGCCACTTTGTATTTTTGCTTAATGTCCTCATCTTAAGATGTCTCTTGCAGAGGAATGTCTATGTTCTTGTTCTCCAAAATCTGAATGGCTGGCAACTGCTTGTTCTTTGGTAAATAAATGCGTTTTGTAGTATTAATAAAAAAAAATTATGACTCCATGTATTTGATAATTTTTAAGGAGTAATCTCACATGCATGTTTCATGTAGAAAGAGTCCATTTCAGTAGAAATGCACTGGTGTCTAATGGTGTATGTTGTACTTTTGTGTACCTGCATACACACACGTTCAAAGTTAATAAAGATGTATAGAAAGAGGTGTAAGATCCAAAGGTAAGAGCTATAAATGTAGTTGTTAGACATATACGTGTCTTAATCCAGTATAGGTCTTTATAGTCAACTTCTTGCAAAGAGCCATCAAGCTATAGATTTTGTATTAGCATAACATTCGCAGAAAAATGAAGCGCTTCTGCAGCCTATAATTTTCCTTATCACTTGCTTCAGTGAGCATCTTTCCAGTTCTGCTGTTCTCTTTGCTTCATGCTGCCACATATACAAAGAAGGTTCTTGATGTGAGTATGATATGATTAATACCATTGGTGTTCTTGGTTTATAAGCAGGTTTGAGTTGCAGCTATGGTTTCCTAGCTGTACTAGAGGAGTTGCCTTTTTAGGTTTGGTGGGTTTTTTCCCCTTTGTTTTTACACTTCTGTTATGACCCAATGTTATATTGGAACTGACATTAATAATTTTTCTTCAAATGCTGTTCTTTGATGGAAGCAAATGCTGTGTAACAGTTAAGTTGAAACTTAAGATGTCTTTTCCAGTTAAACTACAGCCTGTGAAATTTGGTGTTCTATTTCAGTTGTAAAATAATAAACTGCAGGGTGAGGCTGGGAAGCGAAATACTTGCCAGTTGGATCTGCTGCTTGATGAAGTACCGTGTACAGCTTAATGTAACTCCAGCCTTTGGTGTTCCTAACTGGGCTGCCTTGCTACCATAGGTACTTTCTTCTAGTAGACAGAATAAGGCTCATGGCCATCTCTGTGCAGTTGAACCTAAAATGGGTGGGTTAGGGAATTGCAGCATCTCGTATTTTTTAATTGAACTCTGTAATTATGGAGTTTCAAAGCCTCTGGTAGTTTTCTTTGGGATACTAATCTCAATACCTTTAAAGGATCTAGTCTTAAAGTGCTGAAATGAGTTGTAAATTGTAATTGTTAGTATTTTGATTTCTTTCTACTAGGGAAGGTATGTGTAACTTGCATGTTTTCTGGTAATCTTTTTTTCTTTGAAGGCACAAAGTTCAAATAGTCTACCCTTTCTGAGAAATCTTTTAGACAAGCTGAATGCTAATCAACAGAATATTCTAAAATTCATTGCTTGCAATGAAATTTTCCTGATGCCAGCTACAGTTTTCATGCTTTTCAGGTAAGAATTACCAAAAATATTTTCAGAATTGGAAACTTTCTACACAATATTGCTTTTTGCCATTGAGTTCTACATGTGTTACAGATCTCCATTTGAATGGTTCTGGCTGACCAAGGCTTGAACTTAGAGTTAAATTAATTTGATTCCTAGACTTCTCAAGTTGGTACATCATGAAATAAAAAAGTATTCACTTTGGTATAAATAACCACCAAAACCTCTTGCATTTCAAAGCATGAGTGATACTGTTGGGTCAAATATAAGTTTTTCAGACCTGTAACTTGCATTCTCCTGCACTGTTCAGTAAGTTTAATTTTCATCAGGATAACAGAATATTAATATCTTTAGCTTCATTGAAAGTGAAATACTATTTTTGTCTATTAGATTCTAGAAATTTAAGTGGCATGAAATTTCATTGTGCTAAAAGTGTGCAAGCAGGAGCAGGCTATGTCCTCTCCTTTGTTACTTCTAACCAGTGACCCTTGTCTCTTTTTTTTTAGTCCTGTTTGGTTTTGCCTGTTGTGCAGACTGTTGAATTCTTTTTAGGGATCTTGAGCATACGCGTGTTGGAATCCTACTAAAGTCATACAGATGTAAAGACCTGATAGTCACTGAAGCTTGGGGTCATTGCCTTTTAATATTTGGAGGGGGAATAATGCCCTTTGTTCTATAGAAGTCCTAGCACAGTGAGAGCATTTTTCCTGAGTGGCCTTACAGGCAGCAGAAGGGAGACTTTATCTTCTTAGAAGTTGATATAATGCGTAATTTGTCTTGATCTCTTGATATGTCAGCTGAACACTTCAGTGCTTCAGCTCTGAAGGATTCCATTTCATTTAAGGCCACTTGTGAGCTGACATGTACACTCTGTTTCCAGTATCTGAAACATTCAGGCACTTTAAACTTCTCTTCAGGAGAACTTTTTTTTCCTCTCTCTATGGAGAATTTACTATGTGAAGTGTTGCTACTTGTTAAGTCATCTAGTAGATATTGTAGCTTGTAAAAGATCATACACCAAACTTCAAAATAGTTTAGTGGTTAAATGCAGCTGTTGTGAGAATTTGTTTTAAATTGTTTTAGCATGTTAAATTGCTTGTATATACTGTAAAGGTGCAAGATGTCGTCTTTTCCCCCTCCTGTTGCTCCCTTTTTTTGTTTTACTTGATACTTTTTCTTCTCGGTAAAGATGTTGCTTATACTTGAAGAATCTCTAGTTACTGGAATTGTCATGTTCAGATTCAAACGGCTTTTTTATGTTGCGTTATATAAAGGAGCCTCAGTCATTAAATAAACTCATGGTATTTCTGTGCTTTGCTATGTATGGCTTGTATGCTACCTACCCTTTCACTATTTTACAGCACTGGTCATGTGAAACAAGTTTTGTAAAGTATCAAAACCTCATTTCAGTGTAACTAAAGTAGTTAGATATCAGCTTGGTATTGATATCTCAATACATCTGTAATAGTTGCCAGTGTGTTCTGAGAAGTTTTGCAAAAGGTACTAGAAATGCAGTCCAGACAGTTAAAGTGTTATGATTAGAGCTGAAAAAATTCTCTATAACTGGACTGTTTGTCAGTCATAGAATAATTAAGGTTGGAAGAGACCACGAAGGTCTAACCATCAACCTAAGACCACCATGCCCACTAAACCATGTCCTGAAGTGCCACATCTATGTGCTTCTGGAACTCCTCCAGGGATGGTGACTCTACCACCTCCCTGGGCAGCCCATTCCAGTGCTTGACCACTCCTTCAGTAAATAAATTTTTCTTCATATCCAGTCTAACTCTCCCGTGGTGCACCTGTAAGCCATTTCCTCTTGCCCTATTACTTGGGAGACCAGCACCTGCCTCACTACAACCTCCTTTCAGATAGTTGTAGAGAGTGATAAAGTGTCCCTTCAGTCTTCTCCAAACTAAACAATCCCAACTCCCTCAGCCAGTCCTCATAAGACTTTTTCTCCAGACCCTTCACCAGCTTCGTTGCACTTTTCTGGACATGCTCCAGTGCCTCAATGTCCCTCTTGTAATGAGGAGCCCAAAACTGAACACAGTATTCGAGGTGCAGCCTCACCAGTGCTGAGTACAGGAGCACAATGGCAGGCATCCACCATGACTTCTATGATTCTTTGCCCACCACCAGAAATGAGGCATATAAACAAACAAATATAAAATCAATACAAGAACAGCACTTAGTTAACTGCTTCATTGAGCAGTTTTAATCTATAATGTAAGTTTTTGCCTTTGTAAGCGTATGATTATGTACTTTTTTCTTGTTAGATCTAGATTATCCGAACCAATATGACTCCAATCTAGCCTAAGTAGTTTGCTTGCTTTTATTAGTAAAAGTCCTGATTTTTTTTTTCAGTATTAAGCTCTATTTTTCTTTTCTCTTTCAGTGGGCAAGGGAGTCTGCTCCAGCCGTTCATTTACTATAGGTTTCTTACATTACGCTACTCTTCTCGGCGAAATCCATACTGTCGGTAAGCACTAAATTGATACTGCAAGTTAAATATTAACTGCATAGTGTTTAGGTATTCAGAAATTTTTCATTCTAAAAGGAATGAATAACTCATAATACTAAATCTGTAAATGGCAGTTACAGAATGTGGAATACACCTGGATGGTGTGGAAAACAACAACAACAAAACCAACAAAAACCCCAAAAAACAACACCAAACACAAAAAACAAACCAACCAAACAAACATAAAACAACCCTAAATCTGACTTGTTTCAGGTCAGTGCTTTCTGAGAACTTTTCTTATGCCAAGTATTGCATAGTGTAAGACTTCTGTGAACATACTTTCCAGTCTAGAAAATGGCTTGCTGAAGTACCAAGGAAGTGTCTTTTGCTGCCATGGTATGCAAAGACAGGTCTAAGAATTACAAACTTAATTGCCTCCCATTCCCTAGTATTTTGTAATAAAGTAGTTGTTCTGTCTTAGTATGTGCATTTTCTTGGGGGTTAAAATATCTGAAGGAGCTTTAGTACTTTGGTATCTAAAAATAATTTAACTTCTGCAATACTAAAACTAACCTTAAATAGAACTAGTTTATCAAAGATATTCTGCTGGCACTTATGTAGTTTTAAGGGAAATTTGTGTTGTGGGGTTTATTTCTCATGTCTGCCTTTTAATAGTTACTTCTAGAGTGCTGGGTTCTTGTGTTCTTACAATCAGCAGCACAAACACACAGCTACCTTCCAACTCCTTATGCTATTTCTGATAAAGCATTCTTTTTGTTTTGTGTGTGTTTTTGGTTTTATTTTTTTTCTTAAAGGTAGACTTTTTCTGCTGTCTTTATCTCAGCTGGAAATGGCTGAACTAAAGTTAATTAAAATGTTAATGTTTAAAGCACAAGAATTCTGAAGCTTTTGCAAGATACTCCAACACTGAGCTTGGTCTAAAGAATTTGCTAACTAGGGTGTATGTGGGATGTTGAGAAAAGTAAATGAAAAAGATAGATTTAGATGATACTTCTGATAAATGCTGTAGGATTTTAAAACTCTTTAAATCTGTTTTTTCAGGACTCTCTTCACAGAGCTGAGGATCGTTGTTGAACACTTAATAATGAAGCCCTCATGCCCTGTTTTTGTAAGAAGACTATGCCTCAGCAGCATTTCCTTTATAAGCAGATTGGCACCAACTGTTGCATAGCCAAATTGAAGGCACTTGTGTTTTGTGAACATTATGAGCAGCTGGCACTTCTGATGATGATAATAAATTCCTGGTTTTACACTGATCTCACTCCAGGCTGTATAAAACTGTGTATATGCTTTTCTTGGAGATCATATGAAATTTAGCATATCAAAAGCAAGTAATGGAAACTTAAAATTACTGTGCTGTATTGCTATTTGGTGAAAAAGGTAGCTGCTTCCTATCCAAAACATGCCCAGTCATAGAGAATTGTGTGTGTGTTTTTGTGTGGGGTTTTTTTTTTTTTTTTGGTTTTTTTAGGAATCAAGGATTGTTTGAGATTGATTAAAACTTTAAGAAGTCTCTGCTCAGTAGCTTTATGTTAGTTGGAACTATAGCTACTGTAGGATGTCTCCAGTGGATAGCAGTTGGTACACCTACCTATGCAGTACACTTTGGACAGTATTCTGCTTACTAAATGTATCTGTAGAACCGTTTTGTCTAAATTACTATGCACAGTGTGAAAAGATGGCTCACTTTGAATTTAACAAAAGGGATTAAAATCTATGAAGCTGACATAGTTAACACCTTTTCTGAATGAGAGGCAATTTTAACTAATACAACTTAAAAAGAACTCTTCAAAGTTTCTACCTTGTGACAGTCTTACATTATATTGTTGGAAGAAATTTCAAGACTGATCATGGGAAACTCTGCAGTTATCTTGTCATAACAAAATGTTTTACCAATGCAAATAGCCGACCTGCTGGCTTCTCAAAGATGTAGTGCTTAAACTTTTAACCATCTCTTAAGTGAACTAATCAATGTAGATGAAGTAACTTTTGCAAAATCATTGCAGATTTGTTCTTCTATCCACACAAATGTGAAACTGCAGTAATTCAAGCTTGTCAGCTTTTTAGAAAATTAATCTTTAGCTAGCTTTATATAAATTGTTCTTCAAGTTTGTGAAGCTCTCATTGTGATGGGAAATCTGCATAAATGATTGCACCTGTTTAGGCAGCTTCTGAAACAAATGGGGGTAGGATTTTTCTGGCATAAATTCATCTGATGACTGATCTGAAGCCAGTGTCATGACTACAGAAGTGAGTATTAAATTGAGTGCTGATTATGCATTTACCCAGCAGCTGAAAGGTAGGTTGTGGGAAAAGAGTATTTTCTGTCTGAACATTACTTCTTTCCATAAATTCAAGGCAGAGTATTTGCCTCATCTTCTGTAGTTAATGTTAGTATTCTAATTGGATAAAATTAAATGGGTTTCATTGGCCTTTTGTAAACTTCTATAGCACTGTACTTAACTATTATTCCTTGGTCAGAGAAGTCTTACGTGAAACACTTTTTGAAAATAGTCCTGAAGCTAAGTATTTTCCTGTAACTCTTGAGTTACCTTGTTTGTGATGTGGGTATCATTCAGACTTTCCAGTTGTATTAGTTTGTTAGATCAGAGCCATGTATTTATAAACTTCATTTTTTTGCTCAACCTCTTGGTACTGAGGAACCAAATGGTAATTGAATGAGATTCTTTGACTACTTGACTTGCTCTCTGAACATGATTAGCTATTTATAGACCACTTGCACACTGCAGAAGCAACTGCATGCAGTAATGCTCTACAGCTGCTGAATACTTGCAATGAGATTCATTCTATGTATATCCTGTAATGTGAAGATTTTATAAAAACTGAAAACTTTTCTAATTACTGTTAGCAAAAGAACATGTTAGTTCTGAGCAAGTTTTTGTGGTATAAAACTGCTGTTGTGGGTTCAGTCTACTGTTTCTTTAATTGTATGCTGTTATTAAGTTAGGAGTCTAAATTGGATTTGATATATTACAGCTGTAACTGAAGGATGCTAAATCTTGAGATCCAACTCTATGAATGGACAAGTAAGATTAAAAGGAATAAGTGAATGAGATTTCTGTAAGAGTTGAAAGACAGTGCCATGCAGTAGAGCTTATATGTGGATACTGAATTTCTTTTAACTCTTTCTATAAAGTCTTAAAGAGTAAGCAAGAGGAAAAAGCTCTTTCATAAATGCAAATTGATTTGATTTGGCTAGTAGTATATTCTTGGCTTTGTGAGGAGCTGCTTGACAGATAAGACCTGGATTTTACCTGATAAAACTTCTCTGATGTGCCAAGAAAACTTGGAACAATGGGGTAATAATAACTTTGAAGCAAAATAAACTGGGCAACTAACCTCCACTCTGCATCAGCTTTGTTTTTTACTGTGGCCTTTAGGCTGCCTAACACTGACTTTCCTCAATGCTGGGAAAAGCATTCTGTCCTTGCAGCCTGCTTGCTTACCACAGTTTGTTTCTATACTAGCAATTAAATTAATCATGTGCAATGTTAGTTGTGTCCTGATAGCCGGAGACTTTTTTCTAGTGGAAAGAACTGTATGTTCATGCTGCTGTGCTGTTAAAGCTAGCTGTGATGCTGATGCCATAACAAAATCTGTGGTAGTAGAGAAATTTTGCAACTGACTATAAAATGCTTGGCAACCCCAAATATGAAGCAGAAGAGTTTGTCCTCCTGAAAGGTTACCTAATAGGATAACTGTTTCCACTAGTATGAATCACACTGGTCATTGTTTTTGTCTTAGCTTTTGTAAGTTAAAGTGCTATTGCATAAAGTCTGTGGGTAGACATATCCCTTGCTGTGCACAAGCTTGCTGTAGAAGTCATGGTCCAGCATAGACTTGTCTGTACTCAGCTATAGGTAAATGAAGCATCAGGACCCACTGTGGGAGTACCTAATATTAGTTGGGGTTTCTAACATGCAAAGTAATTCACTAATGCATCCATTTTTCCTGTCTTTGATTTTATACTTCTGTTGTCATTTTTGTGCTACCAGTTTTACGTTTTGTTCCCTTCTTTGGTGGATGTTCTAAGGGAGCAATATCTGTTAATATCTTAAGTTTTTTTTCTTAATATATTATGATCATGTGCCACTATTTGTTTCAGCAGTTTTTAAGCTAGTCACTCTATATGTGATGGTACTGTCCAAATGTTGCTGGTTGCTTTGTACAGTCTGTACCTTTTTATCATTAGGCACCTGTATTGCAACATTTGGTGTACAGATTCCTTGTTAATTAAGGAAGTACAGTTCTTGATTTTACAGATGGGAACTGAGACATGGAAGGAAAGAGCACTCGTCTGAGGCAATGCAAGAGCTCTAGCAGAGCAGGAAGTAGAAAAAGATGAGTTGGACAAGTGTCCAGGAGGAACTGGAGAAACAGGGTTTGTTTCTACACCACATACTACTTGGTCCTGTTTCCAAAATGATTCTAACTGCTGCTTTAACAGTTTCAAACAGAGTGGGCAGATTAAGGGTAGCAAGGACCATTGAGCTAGGACAGCATGTTCTTTTAAAGCAATGTCAAAAATTGATTCCCATTGTGTAAGAGCTAGGTATAGCCCTTGGTACTGGCATCTTTCTGGTGAGGAAAAATAATGCAACAGAGTAAGATTGCAAGCACTTACATGCTAGATGTTAGTAGGGTATGCTGATCTGTTGCAATTGTCTATAACTTTTAATGGCTGCAGTGCAAGTATCTGTGGTTAAACTATACTGAAATGGGTTAGCATATCTTTGTCCTGTAACTTTTATTGTGCTATAACTTCCTTAAAATAACAGGAGGAGTCAGGTCATGCAATTTTAAGCAATCCTTTATTTCAAAGATGCATTATCAGTATGGATAATGTAATTGAATTTTATCTTAAATGTGGATTCAAAAAATATTTTTCTCATAAAAGGTCAGCATTACTTACTAACTTTTCTGCAAAAGCTAGGTCTGTGATAGCAGATATTGTGCAGGTAAGGGGGTTTCATTGCTTAGTTCCATGCCATCCAGATGGTACAAACTTCTAAAATGAATTGATAAATTCATCTTTTACTTGTGTTCAAGGACTGAGGCACAAAATGCTAATGTAAAGGCTCAGAGGGGAAATATAGTTCTCCTGCATATTTGAGAAAATGTGAAGCCCTTTCAAGAAAATCTAATAAACATAATAATCACAGGCTGCTGACACTAAGGAAAAAGCGCCTCATTCGCTCGCTCTTCTATGCAGCAATTTACTGGTCCCTACTGATTTTCAAATTGGATCACTGCAGTAAATTATCCATGCCAGTACCTGTGAAAGAAAGCACTGGGATCCATATTTGTTTAGTGCTGTGCTTAAATCAGCAAGAATGATAAATTTGATGGTATGAAATTGGAAATATCAAGGGCTTTTCTCAGTGAACCAGCAAGTATCTCCACTTGTAATTTGTGACCCTTTTTCACTGTATGTGCTTCGTATGTCAAATATTTATTTTGAAAGAAATTAAATTGTTTTCTGTATTGATACAGCTATGGTTTTGTTGATGTTCGTGAAATTAAATTCTATTTTTTTTCTGGATTTAAAATATTACCAGTGTTGTGTTGCAAAACAGCACTTGTTTAAGTTCAGATCTCTGAGTTTGAGTTAATGACCAACAGCTTTCTGCGTTAAATGCTCTAGATGTGTGTTGGGTGTTGTGGTTTTTTTGTTCTTTTTTTTTGTGTGTGCTTAGAATAGTGCAGGATGCACTGAGCTACTGTGGCTTCTAATTTATTTTTTCCTAGAGAAAAAGGAAGATTAAGCTGTATATCAAAACCAAAAAAGCTGATTCCTGTCTTTGTCATTGGAGCTATTCTGCTTTACACCTGGCATAAGGTGTAAAGGTCAGGTCTGTAGAGCAGTACCATGGATTATACTCTGAGGAGCCATGAAAGACTTTGTTCTTAAAAGAAGGCAATAGTTAATCTGAGTTTGTTTCCCTTTATCCTGATTTCCATGTGCCTGACCATTCTAGCTTGCTTGTGTGGCAAGTGAAGCGTTGCAGCAGTCCAGACTCCTGCCTGGGCCGAGGAGTCTGGTTTCCTTGAACGAGTGTGGATCATGGTATTTTTATTTGCTGTGTGTATTGCTATGAATGTTCACTCATGCACCTTTGTCAGTGTTAAGAGTGAGAATATGTTGGATGAAGATGGTGCATCAGTCAGTTATTTCACAGGAAAATTAGGCTGAAAATTAGCAATTACAAAGCTGTAGGGCTAGATTATCAGCAAGGAATAAAGCAATGTCAACTACAGTTTTCACAAAGATAGAAATGTAATAGGGGAAGAAAAAATGAGAAAAATAAGGAAAATGCAAGAGTTCAGCTGTATGTAATAAAAACGGGTGGAAGGTCCTACTGGGGGCTCTGTTTCTTTCACAAACCCCAATTCACCATTTATGGTTTTATGCTATCAGTATCCTCTGGATAGTACTCCAAGTTTTCTAGTGGTAAATTGCTTCTAATTCAGCGTCTGATAAAATACTACCAGAGTAGCATGTTGAGGTGCTGCATTGTACAAGAGCTGACAGACTGCCCTGGGTTTACTTAAAATGGAAAACAGCTGCCATGGGATTAAGAGTTCTTGTCCATTATGTCTGAGGCTCCTGTAGTGGAAAAGTAGAGAAATAAACACTTACTGTAGTCTGTATTGCTACTGGGCTTCTTGGCATTTTTTTAAGCTTTTCTTTTTCCATGTTGCTTTGCTACACTTTTATGTTGGTAAGCTAGGGGAAGATACCACATGAGGTTTTGTCCTGATGTATGCTGTTGTGTGCAAAGGCATGTGTAAGACATGTTGTTTGTAATTTAGCATCTCAACATCTTTAGATTTCCATTTTTTTAATCTAGAAAATCTGACCAAAGAGTGTTTTGAAGTGACAAATGCTTGCCTATTCCTTTCCAAATTCTTTCTGCTATAGCAGCTTCAGTTAGGTTCTGCTTAAAGCACAACATACACATTGTGAATCCTTTCAATACTAAAGTTTAAATCAAAGCTATTATTAACAAGTCTTTTGTAATGGCCGATGGAAATGTGAAGTTTGATACAGCTGTAATTTCTAAGATTTCAATATTCCTCTGGACATACTAGTATTCACAAATGTGCATTTTAAGTCAAACATCAGTGCAGCATGCATTTGTTGAGCATCCAGTAGTTCCACTGATGTTTTTAACTTTCAAAATTTTTAATGTCATTCTGAGGTAAGCAAGGTGTTTGGCTGTGTCAACCTATATGTGCTGTCAAGTGATGGGGTGTATGTATACTTATAGCAGCAGATAAATGATTAAATAAAATACATAATTTTGAGCTCTTTCGTCGATTTGGATATGTTTATACACTTTGCTGTTTATGATTAAAAAGCCTCTTCCTGCCTTCTGCCAGCCTTCTCTCTCTGCAGAGCATTACACATTTGTAAGGAAAATAGTATTTTAAAGAAGTTTTGCACTGCATAAGTGCTTCTAATGTCTTGTCTTTATACACTTCAAAACTACTAGTCAGGCTTATTTCGCATTCTTGTAACCAAATTCTTCTCTTACAAGTTTTTTGGGACAAAATAATCAAGCTGCTTTTAAGCTGGTCCTTGATCATGTAAGAGATTGCAGGATGGGTGCAGTAGTAGAAGGCTAGACCTGATGATGCAGGAAGCTTCCTCCAGTCCTGTGTTCCTGTGCATGTCTGCATATTGCCATCAAAATAAGAGTATTCATTCCAATACATTATATATTATGTACCTAGTACTGTTTTTAAGAATCTTAAACTAGCTTTCTGCATTGGCATGAAGATAAGTGGAGCTAACCTTAAGAGTAAGACTCAAAGTAAGAGTAAGACTTTCCTTACTCAAAGACTGAAAATTTTACTTGGCTATAGGATTTGGTCAGCTGAAATGAAATGGAATTCTTCTGCCATGTGCTGACTTTATTCCAAGCCACTGACCTCTAGTGGCTGGTTTGCAACTATGAACCAAAACTTTTTAATAATATAATGTGCTCCTCATGTGTCTATTTGCTACAGGAGAGTCTTTTTCCTTTTAAATTCCTCAGGAGAATTATGTCTCTTCATGATTTATTGTACTTTGTCTTCGCAAGCCAAATGCTGCCTTATGCATTAGAAAGGAGATAACCATAAATCTGGTTTTCTTTTTAAGGTTTCTTTAAAGAAGTAATTACTCACAAGCCCAGGTGTGTGTTGTGATTGTTGGGAAGCTAAAAGACCCTATGATCTGTGAAAGCATCCCATAATAAACATCTTAAAACATTTATTGTTAAATCTTTGCAGTTATAAAGCATAGTAATTACATTAGCAGAATCCTGAATCTTTTTACTTAGGATATTGCTGCTTTACAATTGAAGTATTTCCTACATGTGTGGCTGTGGGATTATTGATCCAAGAACAGTAATATTTTTATCTTTTTCCTGCATAACCATGAAGTGCACACTTCTGGATATACATTGTATGATGGTAGGTGCACAGCTGCATGGATCTTTCACTTTCCCTAATTTGATTGTAGCTGCCTATGTCCCAGTATAACGTCCATTGATTTTTGTGAAAACAGAAAAGTGATGCTCCATTACCCAGTGGAAGAGCAAATTCTTTAAAAGTGTAATAACTCCCTTTAGGAAAACAGAGTATTGGGTAGCTAAAAGGAGTGCCTGCATTGGCATGTTAAATTGGAGCCATACTGGGTTTTTTAAGCAAATCCCTTGCTCTTCTTTACCATGAAACCAAACTAAAAAGTCTGCTTTAGGGTCATTCC
>NW_010161579.1:0-4121 GCF_000695765.1 Mesitornis unicolor | reverse complement strand
TCTCTGACAGGAATACAGGGGCTACTTTACCACTAAGTTCTCCAGGGTGTCCCATGTGCACATGGCAATGGAGGGCTTCCAAGCCATGGACATGTGGTGTCCTCAGCCCTTTTGAGCACTAAATAAAGGAGCAAATTATATCTCTGCCTCCATGTTTGTCAAGCTCCAGCCGTTAAAAGCTTATCTCATCTTTCTTCTATCCTGATTTTCCTTCCCTTCTTTATGTGTGTCCTATCTCCTGTAGTTGACTGCTCTCATGAACCCCCCTTTTTTTTTTTTCTTCTTCTGGAGTTCCCTCTCTCTGCTCTATGGTACTCCCAGTTCAACTGATCTTCAGCACTGATGGCAGTTTACCCTCCCAGGAGATCTGGGACATGTCCCTTGGGTTCCCGAGGAAAGGATGTGGCTGCCAGCCTGTGCTGTTTGAAGAACAGGAGGTGACTGGCTGCCTGGCTGCTGCTGGGGTCAAAAGGGCTGCTTGAGCACTGCATGCAGTTTAAGAAACCAAAGATGACTGCTGGCATTCAGGTGAATGAATTGCATGTGAATAATTAAAAACACTAATCTGCCTGCGGGAAATGAGATATTTGCTTCTAGTTGATGTTGTTCTTTGACCCACAGACTGTGAAATAGCTTTATAGACCTATGTGACTCAAGAGTGGTGTTACGCAAACTTTGTAATTTTGTGCTTCAGAAGAGTCATTGTCCTCATGCAACTGCCTGCCATGAAATATGTTCTCTTTTTCTGTTAAATATATTACCTGAAAATCTTAAAGGCTGGTTGGGATTGCTGGGGACTTTATGCCTTTTTTTTTTTTAACTTTTGCTTGGTGTTAACATTTCATGTGTAGTATCTTAAAAGGTACAAAATCAAAACAGTCTTTCCCTTTTAAAAACCTTGCTATACTGTACGAAAGACATACAAAGTAGGATGTTATGGAAATCACAAAGAGTAATTTCAGCTATATTTAGTCATTACCTCATGTCTTGCTGCTGACCTGGGGATTTTGCAAGTCTCCTCCACTATATGAACTTGAAATCTTTAATGAATTTCAGATTCAAAAATATTTTAATTGGATTTGTATTTCAACATTTTTCATGTAAAGAATGCTAAAATCCTTCACTGTATATTAACCCTTATGTATCTCAGACTTCTTGCTAGATGGTAACATTGGAGAATTTCATTGCTATGTACTTATTGTAGCTTGAGTAATCCAGTTGGTTACTTATTTCTTTTAAATAAACAGGAATGAGGAAAAGTTTCCAAAGGTCTATATTTCAATCTGGTTGCCTGTCTTTACTTAGAGATGCTTACAATCAAGAAACTTTCCAAGCACCTCCATAAGGCAGGTTCTGAGTCTTAAAAGGTTGTACCTGCGCAGCCTCTGTTCTTCCTGAAGACTTTTATAATGTGGTAAAGCAACTTAACCTTACAAGCTTTTACTGACAAGATAACATGCTTCATACAACAAGGTTCTACAGCTTTTGTGAAAGTATGCCTGAGGAAATGACCCTGATATTGTAACCACTTTCCCTCCTCTTATGAGCAGTGCATCTAGATCTTCATGCAATAGGTATATGAGCAACCCCTGCCTCTTAGCCTGAGGCTCAGATTGCCCTTGTAAAAGCATGGCATATATAAATAATATATATTTTTAAATTGGGTTGGAATTTAGCAGCTTGAATATTTAAGTTTTTTCTTTCAACTGGCTTAATTTCAGAAAAACAGGCTTAAAATAACTACTGAATAACTATTAGCAATTAAACCTTAGGATGAAATTCTAAGTATATTGAATGAAAATGTTGCTACTCAATGAAAAACAACATCTCATTTATTCACTATGGCTATATATAGTAGCCTTTGCCATAGGCAAAAAGTTTAATATAGTTTGGATGTGCTGAAATATGTAAACAGTTCCCTATCATTTAGAGTATTTCTCCATTCATTGCTGGTGATTGATGGTTGCGATGCTCACAAATAAGGATTTGGGATTTTTTGTTTTAGAATGCTGCAACAACATGCCATGAGACATAGTAATTCCTTATAGATTACTTTATGTACTTGACTATCCTACAATGAGCAGCCTGTTACTGATGTTCTTTGTCTCCTTATTCTGGTTTTGGTATTTATCAATAGAAAGCCTCATGCAGCACCCTGGATCATGTAAATCCTGGTTGACCATGACACTGGTAGTATCTATTAATCTGTCTATGCTGTTCCAGCTTTATTATTTTCCTTCCTGTTTCATATTTACAACAACAAAACCAGACAAGGCAATTTCAGTTATGCCGCTGTATCAAAGAATATGAAATAGTTTAGTAATTCCATTTGGTTTTGGATAGGAAATTATAAACCTAAAGAAAAATATTTTTAGAAGTAATGCAGCTGTTATAATGTCCTCTGGGGTATAGAAGGGACTCTTCAGGAATTAAAAATATTTCAAGAATTTCTGCCTATATTCTTTCAAATATCTTTATCCAGGGAAAAGAAAGGTAACTGATAACCTCATGTTTCTTCTGTTTTTACTGTTAGCCTTTTGCTAAAATTAAAAGCAGCCAGAAAAACATACATCAGCTGCATGTTAGACTCCAACTAAAATTGGTGAATTGACTCCACCTTTGCTACTTTACAATTTGCAGTGAATTTGGTATTTAACTCCAAATGTTGTACATCTGGTACTTAATGATACAGCATCTGTTGCAATACTCCTGATTCACCTGCTTTGGCTGCAATTGGACTTCGGGGAAGATGGATGTTAGTTATTTTATGTAAGTATTTTACTTCAATTTGCCTCCGTTGGGCTTCTACAAAAACTTGTATTGGCAACACTAATCACTAGCTGGCTGGTATAGAAGTTATATGCCAGCAAACCTTGTTCAAAATAGAATTGGATATGTTAAAGACAGGCACTGTAATAAATCTTCTCAGTGATCAAATGGTTTGTGGATTATCAGGTACATTAATTATCCAAATTCCCTGCCAAGCTGACTTCTAGTGAGCTCCCATGTTCCTCACAGCATGCGAGTGAAGGCAGGAACCCAGAGACAGTTTGTTAGAGTCACATAAACTAATATCAAAGCTATCCTGGAAAATCTTAAAATTGCCAAAGTGCCTTTTAAAAAAAAAATAAATTAAAAAACAGTGTAATCTGCTGCCAGTGGGACTAATTACATGCATGGTCCTGGGTCAGGCTGCAGGTGAGAAGAGTGAAAGGAGGTGCTGCAGCAGGGCCAGGATGGGCACAACATTTCTGCCCTCTGATTGCAGGATCATCCACAGCGCACTTTGCCTCTGGAGAAGGAAACAGCTTTTAGTTAGATTTTATCAGCCCTGGCCCAGGAAGCACATTTTGGGAGAGACCTAAATGTACAGGACAGCATTTTCACATAAAAGTATTGCCAACGTATTTAGAGTGTGTGTTTTAATGTAATCTATAAAACCATTGTTATATTCATAGGAGAAGTAAGGACTGGGGCTAGCAGAACTGCCACTTTGGACTTCTGGTGGGCAGACTTTGGCCTGTTTAGGGACTTGGTTGGCAGAGTTCCTTGGGAGGCAGTTCTGAAAGGCAAAGGAGTCCAGGAAAGTTGGTCACTCTTCAAGAAGGAACTCTTAAAGGCGCAGGAACAAGCTGTCCCCGTGTGTTGGAAAACGAGCCAGCAGGGAAGAAGACCGGCCTGACTGAACAGAGAGCTCTGGCTGCAGCTCAGGAAAAAGAAGAAAGTGATCTTTGGAAGAAGGGAGGAGTACAGGGCTACTGTGAGGCTGTGCAGGGAGAAAATTAGAAGGGCCAAAGCACAGCTGGAACTTAATCTAGCTAGTGCTGTTAAAGACAATTAAAAGGGTTTCTATAAATACATTGGCAACAAAAGGAGAACTAAGGAGAGTGTCCCTCCTCTAGTAGATGTGTGGGGAAGCATAGGGACTGGGCATGAGGAAAAGGCTGAGGTACTTAATGCTGTCTTTGCCTCAGTTTTTAGTAGGAAAACCAGCAGTACTCTGGGTACCCAGTCCCCTGAGTGGGAAGACAGGGATGGAAAGTACAGTGAAGTCCTCATAATCCATGAAGAGGTGGTTAGCGTCCTGCTACACTACTCAGACATACACAAGTTTATGGGGT
>NW_010161578.1:25902-71966 GCF_000695765.1 Mesitornis unicolor | reverse complement strand
TCCTCTTCCACCTAAGCTTACCCAGCATTTCGGCAAGACCAAGGCCCTCACCCATGTGCCACTGAACTGCAGTGGCCAGAATTGCTTTATCATGTGTCTGCTAAAGCTCCTGAAAGATCTGCAGCTGCTGAGGTGGTCAAATGAAAGAGGAACAACCAACAGCCCTGGCTGAGCTCTGCAGCTGGAAGCAACTGGAGACCACTCAATGCCCACAAGAGTGATTGTGAACTTACAGCAGATAAGTCATTACAAGTTCTGCAGAGAATTTATTAATGAAAAGACAAAAAAGAAAAGAGAACAACCTGAACACTTGACATCCAAAGAAACACCAATGTGCACTGAAACCACACTAGCAGGTTTTTTTGTTGGGGTTTGTTTTTTTTTTTTTTTTCTTCTGAAGGGGTAGAATGCACCAAAATCCTTGGTATTATCAAAATTGACCATGTGGGGTTTGGTCAGGCCCTACTCTGAGAATAATTTCGTAAGGAAAGGAAAATATTTGTCTTTAAACTACCACTACCTTCCCTTTCTTTCTTCTGGAGAAGATAAGCCTACATTTTTTCTGAAGGTATAGGGATAGCAATGGCGATATAAGAGACACATGCTTCTACTGCAGCTTTGTTTAAGCAAACTGGAATTCCCTCTTGAAGTGCTGCTCTCCTCCTAGTCCTGTTCTGTTCTTCTGAAATGAAGCCTGCTCTCACATTTTTGTGGTGGTTTAATAATGTAGAAAAAATTGTCTATGATGGAAAGAGGGAAGGTTAAAATCCATTTCTACTCTTGCCCTAAGCAGGAAATGAGCAGATACCTCCCAAACTGAAAGTCTGGTTGTCTAGCCTGCTGCAATGCCATGCCAATAAAGAAGCCTTTTTTCTATTTAAAGAAGTAATATAATAAACTCTTGGTTCATTTCATTATAATAGCTAGGAAGGATTTGCTAGTTTCACAGCATAAATTTAGATTAATTTTTTAGATTTGACAACGTTATAAAAATTATATTGATTCTGAAATTATAATTTTAGATTGGTTCTGTCATTTTAGCCTATTAGCAGTCTTTAAATGAAGTGATCCAATGTTACAATCAATCTTATCTTCCATTATGCACTTCCTGGTGCTAAAAAGTGAGATCGATTCTAATTAACTACACTGGTTCAGTCATTTGGGTGGTTTGTTCAGAAAAAAAATAGTTACTGCCCTAATATCACTAAACAATTTATTATACAGTTATGTACTAAATTTATATCCAAAATTAATGCACTCCTATGGTAAAAACAATACAGTTGCAGCTCTCTAAAATATTAGGATGGCAACATTAGTGCTTTTGCTTTAGCCAATGCAGCACATGAAATACTTTCAGAGTCCACTTAAGCTTTAAGAAGCAAAGCAAGGTCAGCAGAAAATACTTCCTTCACAACGCAGGCTATAAATCTATATCTCATTGAGAGCAACTTGGAAGATGGCATTTTCAACGTGCAACTGTGGGCTAAGAGAATGGGTTTAAATGCCACTTAAGAAGCCATGATGGTGAAGATAATGCCATGAAGAAAGCTGATGTGATTTAAATATAAATCAGCTCAAACTTACTTATTTCTTCCTGCACTTTCTAGCTTCTTTTTGCACTGATGTACTGAGACTTCAGGGAGACTGCTGGCAGAGACCTTGATACCCACCTTGCCCTGTGTCAGTGTCAAACTCTGTAGACCACTGGCCTTCAAATGAACCATAGATGGTGGCATAGGTGCAAGGCAGTGGGGGACCAATATGCTGTGATCCTACCTGAAAGGAACCTGGAAGTCTGATGAACACCTGGAGAGAAAAGTGGAAGCTGGAAAGGTCTGTATGCTGATCTTAAAGACAGCAAAGCCTGACCTCAGATAAAACTTGAGGGAAAATGTATGTTGCCCACAATTTTATTCCATAGTATGCTTAAATCATTCCCTTAGGTCAACCAAACACTAATAGCTCAAGTACCAGTCTGTTATTTTTCTCATCTAAAATATTTGTGCCTGGAGACTTTTCTGACTTATTCCTTGCTTTTCCCTGCTACAGCCTTAAAGAAATGGAGCATATACACCCTCACCACTAAATCAGCTCATCTATCTGTCACGCTCAGTGCAACTTAGAAATTATCTTGCATTTCAAAGGATGCCACACTTGCTTTACCATTCACTGCCACTGCATCCTATCATACTGAGTAACATGGTGGGGGATGAGTCAAGAATAAGAAATGTGAGGCTGGCATCCTGCTGCAGTGTATTTCTTGACCTCCCTTCCTTCATACGCCCTCACACATGCTTTGTTCCCATCCTCCTAATGGCATCGTCTTACTAAGAAGCTAAATTGCTGAAAAGCACTGTGAAAGGGAGCAGTAGCTTTAAAATGCTTCACTTACTCTTGTTTCTTTGTTGCTTTTCTTTAAGATCTCGTCCTTGGGCATTCAATGGAAAAAAGATCAGAAAATTACTCTGAGTCTCCTGTGTCTGTCCCCTTTGAGCTGAAAAAGCATCTTGCCAAGGGGAAGAGAAATCCTGTAGAGATAGGGAAAACTGGATGGCAGGTGGACAAGCTCAGTACTTCCCTGTAGGCCCTCAAGTATTGCTGCCAGTCATCATGAAGCTCAACAATAATTCTCAGGAAGGGGAAATCTCAGAACCCCATTTCTTGACGGTCTCCTCTTATTCCTTCCCTGAACATGTCTTGGTACTGATGGTGCTCTGGCTTAGAAGACTGACTTTGGATTCTCTGCAAAGCCAATGCAGAAAATTACCCTGGGTGCTGCCGGAAACTTTTATATGGGAATCTCCTTTTTGAACCAGTGGTTTGTTAGTTCAGCAACCGTTTTGCAAGTAAAAGTCTTGACTTCACGGTTGCTGCTATTGCACTTGCATTGCACACCGTCATTAATTATTTGCCATCTTGTAAGAAGCCCTCAGGAGCCTGATTCTCCCCTGCCTCACATGTCATGTAATCATTTACATCAGTGCAAAGCAAGTGCAAAACGGCTGCACATATCTGCAGATAGGTCTGACTCAGGCTGCGCTCCACCACCCTCTTCCACCAGACAGAGCAGTGGAGGATGAGATTGAAAAGCTTCAGAGAGAGTCTGAGGGCACATGCAAACACGGGTCTTGTTTGCACAAGACAAACAGCACTGGCGCACCTTTTTTTGCCTTTGACTTAAGGATGCCTTCTTGCAGGCCAACTGGTAGGAAAGTCACGCTTGCAGGAACAGAGACTGCGCTGTAACAGACCTGTTGAGATGGTGGTGGTATGCAGAGCCTGGCCCTATCTGGCCATCCAGAGGTGGCACTGGCAAAACAAGAACACAGACAGATGCCTGCCTGTCTCATGGCAGTCCTCTGAAGTTTCCTGAGTCTTACCACCAGCTGCACAAAGTGCTACTGACACTTTCTTTGTGACACGAGGCTGTCACAGATAATGGCACATAGGAGATGCACTCTGTCCATGGCCCTTTGTGGGCTGCCAGGGGTTCCTCCACTGCTGCAGCCCTAGGGAGCTGCTGGGGTGTCTCAGGTCCCCCTCCATGCCCAGATTTCCTCCCAGCTGAGCAAGACACCCCTCACCAGCTAGATTTCTAAGCACAAGGATGTTGTATAAGGTAGGCATCAGTAGCAAGGCTGCGGATGGGGAAAGGCTGGGTTGGGGACGACCTGAGGAAGATGGCTGGGGATGATGTGGAAGGAGATCATGTCGTGTGGCCAATGTCACCTGGAAAACAAAGGGTGTGGGAGCAGGACGAGGTGAGAGAGATTGCAAAAGAGAGATGACATTTGTGCAGAAAACGGCTTTTGTTTCTTTCCCATTTCACAGACAGTGTGTCTATTAAATGTGGCTTTTGCTGCCAAAGGACTTGTCATATTACATTAGGTTTAGCAAATTCTGCTGTGGCAAAGTGTGCAGCGTCTCCCTTCACATAAAGAAAATATTTTCACAAGTCTGTTCAACCTGCTAACTGTGATTACAGACAGTTGGCCCCTGACATGACATTTATTGCTCCAGCTTCCAAGTAAGAGCCTCGCAGCACTGCCCAGCCAGCTACCTGAAGAGCACATATGTGTGTGGAGACCTTAAACAAGTTTCTGCTAATGACTTCATTTTGTACCCTTTTAGTAGGTCTTTAGCAGTCTGATAGAAAAGATGCTACAGTGAAGCAGTAAAAACAAGAACTCAAAGAGTATATGCAAGCTATGACTTAATGTTGCCAAACCTCCTCTTTTTATGCTCACCTTGAAAAGTGTATTATAATGTATTATATCCATTCTCTGCCATAAGTGCTTTTTGCATGCATATTTCTACAATGCTCAGCAATATTAATTACAACTGGGAATTACTGGGGGAAAAAGAGCTAAAAAAGCCATGCTTGGGAGATAATTTCACACAGAGTGAAAAGACAAGGGTGATAAATGACACCAAAACAAGGGATGTGCAAGAGGGCAAGGTGTGCTGATGACAGCCACAAAGAAGAGGTTGTCCTAGTTTGGGTCTCAACATCAAGGAGTCCAAGAGAAGACTGGCCAGAGAAAAGTTTGCCATGAAATGGAAACAAATGAACCTCAAAAACCCCAAAGCAGAGTAAATAAGCAAAGTGCCTACTTCCCCATTCCATGCAGCATAGGCTAATCTTGTTCGCAGCACCTACTAGACACAACTGTCAAGAAACCAACTTCTCTGCTGCTGCATCCAGTAGCTGTTCAGGCTACTGCAAGACCTACCTGTCTATTTTTCTATCATTAGGGAAGAGAGGAAGGATAATGAAGGCTTTTTCAGGACAAGAGAATATCATCTGACAATCATTTGGTTACTAAAGATTGCTATTTGAGGAGCGGGAGGGAGTTGTTTTAAATTAGATTTGTTATTTTAAATATTTTGCATGACTTGTAATCATTTAAAAATGTGTTAAATGACCTGGCTTTTAGCCTTCACTTTCCTTTACTGCACAAGACATTTGTAGGGCCTGAATTCTTACAAGACTTGGCCTATGCTGTCTTACTTTTTGGCAGGTCACTTTGCTCTATTCTTTTCCAAACAGAAATTAAGCTTTGGCCGAGGGAGAAGCAGAGCAGAATGCAGCCTGCTGCAACAGCTTGTAGTGAGTTGGAAAGAACTCTGTGTTATAGATGAGAGCTGAGCAAATACACTCTTTTTTTGTTAATTTCACTATCTTATTTTTAAACTTGCATGTGCATCTGCCAACAGCACTGCATCTTGTTATAATATTCCTATTAAGCAGGTGGATGTATTGTGCATGAGTAGAGAGAATTTAGTTCCATTTTGGTTAAGTGTATGCTCTTTAGTGATTAAGTTTCTTTTATTTCTTGTGTTAGATCGAGAATTAAACTGATTCTGCAGCATCAGTCTGAACAGTCTCCCTCAAAAATTTGTCTTCTATCAGGTCAGAAAATTATTTATAAGAAGGTCATATAAGATTCAATGGTGGATTCTCACAATTTCTTTTGCCAGAGTTGTACTCACCTTGACAATAAAATAACTTGTGCTCAGAAAGGATATGTAAGAGCTGTGCAGCTCTATTCTGCCTTCCTCATTGGCTCGCTTGTTTTTTAAAAAATCATTCCTTTCATTCTCTGCTTCTATTGACATCAGCTAAAGTGGGGCTGGATAAGCAACAAGAGGTGGGTGTCAATATTCAGGGATGGAGAGTTTGCACTCCAAAACAAAACCATTTTCCCCTCCTTCTCTCTCCATGGTTCAATCCAAAGAAATTACCTCAGAGCAGCCTCTCCTGATGCCAAGGTCCTTCCCTGGAGATTTCTAATATGCTGCAGTAGGAACCGTTTCCCAAGACTTTCCATAAGTCCCCAGGGATTTTTCATGGTCCATTCTTGGTTAAAATGAAAAGCATATTCAGGGGGAATAACTAACCGCCTGCCTGAACGTGGCATGCCTTTTGGAAAGTTTGTGATCTGGTACACTAACTTTCTGATTTGTTTGGCCGTGTGAAAACCTTTTAAGCTGGCTCTGGAAATTCACCACTGAAGCCTCTTCTGGGGCTTGTATTTTTTATTTTTCTCCCATTTCCTCAAATCTTTCCCTTGTTTCTAAAGAGTACCATCGTCCGTTCCTGAGCCCTCAAATCCAATTACCAAACAATGTACAAATATATGGCTGAGCGTGGTCTATGGGAACAGCTGCAAAATTGCTAATATTAGGTCTAATTTAGCTACAATAAATTAGCAAGTGTGTGGAAGCAAAATGATGACAGCATAATTATAACAAAAGTCGATGTGTTGAAGTATATGGATGACAATACATACTAATTTTAGTGAAAAAATGCACCAAATGAAATGCATGCAATGAACAGACGGGACTAATAGCTCAGACAGATATACTTAATGTGACCAGTCAGTGTAAAAACAAAAAGATAGATGAAGCTGTTCAGAATCTAGTGCTAACAAGCAGTGTAGTCTGAAACCATTAACTGTCAGGGGTAATAACACTCAAAGTACTGAAGTGCAGTAAAACAACAGCACTTTTCTCGGGATGATGTGCTGATGTACAAGCACACACCTGTGAAGAGGGTACTAAATCTATCCTTGCGTTTATTACTATGGAGGGAGGAAAAACAACACTAATAATGTAAAGTATAAACGAAAATAGCAGACAGCAGAGAGTGACATTTGCATGGTCCCAGTCAGCTTGTTAGCTGAAGTGGGTTTTAATTAGCTATTTTCCAGCAAGCAAACGAGCAAATTAGTGGCAACCATAAACAAGCAGAGACAATCAGGCCCAAAGAAAAAAAAAATGATCGGACCTTTTTCTGTGTGTTTTCTTTTTGGAAATACAATGCCTTCATGCTTCAGCTAAATATTTCTATTAATCAAAAGAATGTGGCAAAGCAAAGACCTTGGCTGTGGTGTGAGTTCCCGAAGTGGCTCAAAACATGATGTTAACAGTACAGCAGGGACAAAAGCCCTGCTCTGAACAAACGTACACCCTGCATCAAGGGCTAAACCTTGGGCCTCCCGCACAGAACTGCAGGGCTCTGGTTCACCTCAGCTCTGGTTCTGCTGAAGGCTGCCCACTCATCTCTTAGGACCACAGGGCTTGGGACCACCACCCAAAGGGGTGACTGAGTACTCCTGCTGCTGAGGAAGAGAAAATGCTTATCTGTGTAGGATGCAGCTCTTGGCAGATAGCATTGATTCAGGCAGTAATGAACAAACCCACTTTTGGTGCTTCTTTTATTACCATAGTACTGCTGGCTGCACATTGAAACCTACCCCACTGTTACAGTAACACAAACATGGGATGAGGATCCTTCAGAGCCTGGTCAAGCAAGGCCCAAGGTTAAGCAATTCACTGTAGCACTTTTGCTACTGAACTGATTATATTAATAATCAGTTGTAATGAAAAACATGGCAAGCTTATCCCTTGAGTCAGTCATGTTTACCCTCCTGTTCCCTCTGATTTTAAGAAATGCTGATGTTGCCAAGATAAGAAAGCCAATACAGAGTACAGATTGCTTCAACTGTTAGGTTTTATACCTGAAGGATTCAGGTACGTTCAGTGTAAGATACAAGTGTGCAAAGTTAGGGAGGAATAAACAACCACTAGAGGTAGTTGCTGGGCAGGAGGGTTTGGTGGTTTGAGCACTAATCTAGACATTGGGAAACTTGAGTTCATGCTTCACTCTTTTAGAGACTTCTCCCATGACCATGAGTGACACAGCCGGTCTGTCTGGGGATAATAGTACTTCTCCCTCAGGAGTTTGCTGCAAAATGCTCATTAAGAACTGTGTAGGGCTTAGATATTGTGGAGAAGAGGCTAATTAGTTGGAAGTAAGGCAAAACACCTAATAAAAATTAATCTTATTTATGCGTCACTACTGGTACGTGTGGCACTAGAGAAAGACATTGCAGCAGGCTTTCGGTTGGTATAAATTATCAAGGAGCTGCAGAAGAGAGTCTCTTGCATCCCTGTCCTTGTCTTGTGCCAAGGGTATTACAGTCTAATTAATACAGATAACATGAGTGCAGACGCCTACCTGTTGGGCACAGTTGGAATACTAACACAAGGGGTGGGCTGGGGGAAGGCTTTTGAAGAAGACTTACTTTTTATTTAGTTCATTTGTTTAGTAATGTTTTGATGGTCAGAAAACCCTGGCAATGGGTAGAGCCCAAGAGGCAATTAGTAATGGGGCAGAAAATGTAATGAGCCAAAAAAATGAATTAACTTGAGCAGACTAGGCGCAGACACAAGGGGCCAATGCTTTTTGCCAGTTTATAACCTCTGCCCCTCCACTGAGTTCAGAAAAGTAGGAAGAGGTGTGATTTAACATAGAAACAGACTACAGGGCATTTCCTGCTGCAACTGGGGTAGCTCTTTGCCACACAAAGCACCGGCTGGTGCTACTGCAGGCAGGCAGCCTAGCCTGGATAAGCTCTCCCCTAAACTGAACCTCTACCTGTAAAGTTTCCTGCCATTACCACCACTGCTGTGGAGGGCAGAGCACTCAACCAGCACCCAGTAGGCTGCTGCATGCCCAGGAAGAGTGGGGGCAGCCAGGGGTACCTCATCAGACGCAAGCCCCCACCATTGCCCCTGCCAAGCAAGTGGAGCCAGCAACTGTAGGAGTGGAGCTTGTGCAAATACAAGAGCCAGGCAAGCCATCTTTGGTTGATTTTTTGCTCTTTTGCCATTTCTAAATTTATTTCGGTCCTCTGTTTTATTTTTTTCCTTTGATGGCCTTCCGTTTTTGCCATTAGCAAACATACATCTTTGAATTAGGATTCAGTCTTTTGTTCTGAGTCATGGGCTGATATTGTTTTCAGCTCATACAAAACTATAAGCACTTTCACCACATTCAAACTATTTACGCTTTTTTTTTTTTTACAATGCACTTGTTTCCCTGTCTCTGACAGCTGTGTGAGAACACCAGAGGGAAAAACACATAGGCAATTGCTGTTGCAGGCACACACGTATGGTAACTATCTAGCATTCACATGAGGATGCAAGAGGTAACTATCACCTAAATTGTCACGTTAGCCATCATGTTAGCCATTAGAATCAAAGATAATGATTCCTAGTTTAGAGAGCTGCTTGACTGAATCGCAGAAAAACACAACTGCCCCCAAGTGTGTGCTAGGATGATTTTCAACGCATGCTGCAATTCTGTAACGCTCACTCGTATACGGCCCATAGGCTTTGTCCTGAGTGAGATAATTCCAGCAAAAAACTAAATTTGTTATGTGGAGTTCAGGGAGGGAAAGTTTGAGGAGAAAAAAAAAAAAGAAAAAAAATGTTAATGTCATTTTAATTCTCTTTTTGCATGGGTAGCTCAATGCCAAATGACAGCACAGGAAAAGCCACAAAGCACACATGCACTTCAACACTGCTCCTTTCTTCCTGGATCATGCCCAGTGCTATTTCATCATGGCCAGGGGACTCTGGGGAAAGTAGGAGCAGAAAGGAAAGAAAAAAGATGATCTTTAAAAGAACAAAACTGTTGAAAATTCAGAGCAAAGGAGTCAATTCATAGCTTTATCAGCATATAGCAAGTGGAAAAGCAAGATATTCCTCTTCAAAGAGGAAAGTCCCCAAATGGATAAAGGTTAAGATAAAGGGGTAGAATTTCTGCCTGGCTCCATGCAGCTCACAGCTGCTCTGACATTGGCTGGATCTTTGGTCTTTTTTGGGTGAAGTATCACTGAGCATAGGAAAGTCATGACCAGCTCTCTGAGCATCCCAATTGAAAAAAGCAAAAGGTCTAATTCAAACCCTTGACAATTTATATCAACAACTGTAAATCTTTGCCTCAGTTCCTGCCAGCCTCAGAAGTTAAATGAGCAGCACTGTTCATTTCTTATGCCTATACTTCTCTGTTGCTTTCGGTGAAGTTGCTGGTTGTAATTGAGAGTCTGGTAAAGATCCCTTTTCACTGAGTGATGTTACTGTCTTTCTTGCTGGAACTCTTTTAGCCTTGTAATAGCTCTTTTTAAATGACAGTCTGATCTACTTTCCAAAATCTTCTGCAGAAAATAAGTTGCATTCATAACACAGAAAAGATGTTGTAATCCGAGGCCCTTTCCAGCAATATCTCACTCGCCTCAGGACATGTTCTGATGATCCCTCTGTGTGATGGTGCTTCAGCAGCAGAAGGAGGAACAGCTTTCGGTAAGGATCCTGACGGATCAGAGACAAGAAGCCTTCAGCAGCCCTGGAAGGTCGGGCAAGTAGGAGCCAAATAGCTTAGCATTCAGTCCCACACAGGCCCAACCTGCCTGAAGTGGCTGGGTTACACCCATCCAGGCACCAAAGTAAATTATTCCAGCAAAACCCACCCTCTTTGGCTTCTCTGCCCAAACCACTCCATGCAGATAATAAAGATTAAATAAGAAGGGGTGTTGTACTCACAGTTCACCCCCACTAAAGAATTACTGCTGGTCTCTGGGGTTTTGTCTAAACACAGTGGTGAGACCCTCAAGTTTTTTATTACTGCAATAGAGAGACTGCACTACACACGCATCTATGCCCACAGAAAAACTGTATTTCTTCTCTATTTTTCTCTTCCTGTCTCTCTTCAGAGACTCTTTCATTTGCAGACCTTTTCTTTGGAGTTAGTTCTGCCATCATTACTTGTATTGAGAGTATTTATACACTAGACTCTCAGGAATTAATGAGCGAGCTTAGCAAAGGCAGAGAAAGACAACATAGGGGTCAGGATGGCAAAACTGGGTGCTAAATAGCAGCTTCTTTATGACCAGATTTTGGAGACACAAATCTATCCTCAGTTCTCACTGATTTTATAAAAAGCTTAACAAACAAACTCCTGTGACGTGACTTTTTTCCTTTGGATTGCTGTAAGAGCAATGGACAGAAACAAATTGAAGTCTAACCAGGCGCACGCTGAAACCCACAGAGTTAAGGTCACACCATAGCTAGCTAGGTCATACCTAGCTTTGCAAGGCCAGCATGGTCCAAAAGGTTCAAGCCGTGGTCTCTCTGGTGTTGGTTTAGTTAGAGGAAGTGGCTATTTAGTGACTGCCACAATGAGAAAGAAATTGCCATTTTTGAATAGGTAGTCCTTTTAAGAAGGGCTGTTTTGAGCTATCTCTGTAATATTTTTAACACAGTCAGTGTTTCGCAATAATTTCCCTTATGACAAAGTAGAAGATGTATTTCTGTTGGAGCTGAACTGTGGCCAGGCTGACTGGCTAGAACTGACAGCACCTGGTTTTCTGTTTGGCTTATAATTGGGAAGAATTAATCCAGTCACACATTTCCATGGGACACAGACCAGACTGAACAAGTGTCTCTCCTTTCTCTTCCTGGTAGCTCCCCTTCTGAGAAAAACAGGAAAGAGCCAAACTTCTAAATACAAATGTTTCCCAGTGGGTAATGGAGAGAAACCAAACATCTCCTCCGTACCTCCTCCTCTCTGCCTGTTTTCCCTCCTGAAAGGGAAAAGGGGAGTCATTTCGGGCATCTTACAGGAAAGCAGAAAGGATGCCTTAGGCTGCTATTTTGCAAATGAGCAACCAAGCCCAGATATGAACTTGTAGACTACTTGACTGTAGTCATAATACAACTACTCCCTGTGTATGCGATTATTGGTAGTAGTGAGAATATAAGAAATTCACAGACTGAGACCAAATGGGCTCCCTCAAAGTCTCAGCATTCTTCTGTAATTTAAATAGATTAAGAGTGTAAATCTCCCAGGATGTAATCTCACAAGTACATTTTCCTGGCACTTCAGACTTAGCCAAGGAGTGCTTCCCAGAGGTTTCTTTTTCCCGCCCAGCATTTCCATCCTTCTGCATCTAGTTCCAGCAGCAAGCACAGAGCACAGGAAGAAGTGGGCAAAATCAGAAACCATCTTATTTTGAAACCAAATGACCCTTTTCAGATCTAAGAGATTGGGTCTATCTGTATGCTGGGGGAAAATTGACACTCCTTGTAATTATTTTGTCGAGTTAGTTCACTTTTGATGTTTAATTCTGTTTCCTTTAAGCCTTTATCACAGAAAATATGCTCATAGTTTACTTGGCATCCAGGTATAACAGTGATTTCCTCACAAAACATATATTACACCAAAATGCAGATAGCTTCTTTTTTTAAAAAACTAACAAAACTAAAAAAGGTTCTTAAAGTATAAAGGGGATATAGGCACAGAAACACCTTTTTTCCATTGCAAATACAGAAGATCAGATTTCAAACCACTGATTATGATATAAACATAAGCCTTTTACAGACTAAAATTAATAGAAATACCAATGTTGACTTCGTTTGGCTTTGGATTACCCAAATGGATCACTATACATACATAAACAAAGCAAAGGAAGTTTTGACATAAGCACATAGGCTAGCCACAAGAACCAGAAGTCTGGAATCTGGAAAACAAATAAGCCACCCATATGAAAATATTCCATTACTTTTCATGCTGCAAATATTTGCAGGGATGACTTTTCATAAGAATTTTTCAGATTATCTATGTATTCCCTAGGTCTTGTCTACCTTCCTGTCATGATCTGAATTTTATTCAAATGCAGCATACGGAAAAGAAACATTATCTTTTTCCTTGGCTTGATTATGCCATTATATAACACGCTCATGAAAATGTGAAATGCAGGAGAAAATCCAGATCGCAAAAACACATGTGCAGGAAAGATAAAAGAATCAATTGCTAAAATTACTTTCTTGGTATTAGCTTTTAAGCAGCAATGGACAAATAGAAAAAACAAGTCTCATTCTAGTTCTTATCTGACAACAAGAATGCCTAAATGCTTTGGATTTGCAAAGCTGTGTTGGCATCTTGTGAATTCAGGTTTGCATGGAGTCAATGAAGTCCATTCTCTGAACTTCTAACACTAATATGTCCTATCCCTCTGGTTAAGTGTAGGGGATTGCAAGAAAAAAACAACCCATAACTCCACTCTGAGAAAACTTCCATGGTGTTTCTGCATGTGAAGTTCTTGGAAGGGTGTTGCCTCAGTGCCTCCCCTGCTGCAGCCTAGTCCTCATCATGGCTTTGCCTGGCATTCCTGTAAATGCTGAGCACTCACTTGCCTGCTGCACTGCTGCAGATCACCAACAGCGACGCTCCTGGAGCTAAGCACAGACCCAAACAACGTAAGCACCCCTGGAGCATGCTTCAGGTTGTTTTATCTGTCTCCCTTTCTTTATTTTTTTTTCTTATACATTCCTTGGCTTTCCTGTGATATAGCAATGTGATAGAAAATGTGCATAGCAGATTAAAATCTCAGAGTAAAGTGAGGCATAAAATTTTAGAAATAAGTTTTCCACTAAATTTATAGTCTTCTGCTGTGGTAAACATTTTTGTTATGCTGTGTTGATGATGATTAATAGAGGACTCAACACCAAAACAGACAAGAAATAAGAGCAATACTCATTGTCCTTCTCTCAGCATATTTTTCTCTAAGCTTTTTCCAGATTAGAAAATAAATTGTTTTTCAGGACTTAGGTATTTCAAGTTGTGGAGTCAAAAATTATATGAATCACATAATTGAGAAATATTTATAATAATCTCTGAAAACATAGGAATTTTCTATAATAATAAGGTGTGACTAAAAGGCAAGAGAGAGTTTCTTGCTTAACAGGAGAGTGTGACTAGCATGGTAGCTGCAGATCACATCAGGCCATACCGGAGTGTCTGTGAGACAGAAGTGATAGGCTTTCAGAGCAAAACATTTCATTGATATTGATATTGATATTCATATTGATATATGAAAACATTTCATTGATATTCTTAGCTGGAGCTAAGAGATGCTGTAAAACAAAAGGCCTTAACTGCTGGGAGACAAAGCTGATGCAAGTGGGAGTGCCATTTGAACTGCACCCTCAAGACACCTGGCCTCCTCCAGGAATCCTCAGACCTACAAAGAGTTTTGAAGCCAATTTATTTCCTTTTATATTGTTTTGATCTCTCCTCATTTTTTTTTCACTGAACACAGTTTTGAGACACTCTTCCTGCCTTAGCCTGAGTCTGGAATAATTCTCTGTAATTTGCACTCAGAAACAGGGAAACTAATTTGTGGCCTCTGGTAAGAGATGAATGCTATGCAAAAGCTGCATGACTCAAAGCACTCGGCCAAAGGCAGCACCCACAGGGGTAACAAAGGACGAGAGGGAAAATCTCAGGATCACTAAGGGCAACGGGAACATGGGGCCAAAGGTTACATTAACCTTTTTCCCTGTTTAAACAGCTGAAGGGACAACACTTAACATACTTAAGCCATAAGGGACCTGAAGGCTTGTGTGGTCAAACTTTCCACATAACACAGGCTAAAGAGAAGCATCCTCCAATTCCTGCATCTACCCCAGAAACCTGTTCTGAGGCGAGAGAAACTTTTAGCCATAGTGGTCTGCCCTCCCTACCCAGACACAGAAAAATCATTCTCCCAGAGACCTGCAAGCCAGAAAGAAGGAGAAAAGACTTTTTTTTTCTGCCACATCTTGCTTCATTTGTTTCTCTCACCAGAAAACTCCTTGTCAATCAACCCCAGATTTTTTCCAGACTCTCTTCCCACCTCAGAGTCTCACAGAGGAGCATCCAGGACTATGCAAACAACTCCCGCTGGTCCCTGCTGGTGGTGACCATCCTGCCCTACACCCACCCACCAGTCCCTCTTCAGAGCAGCTGAAGTCAGCTAGGAAGGTCCCAGGACAGCTTTCAATACAGTTTCATCTAAGCCTTAAAATCAGTTTTTGCTTGAAGTGTTCAGTGGCAGAGCTGCTGCATTTGTGTCCCCCTCTACTGTTGCTTTACTGTTCATGGGTCTTGTTCCTCCCTTCTTAGAGAAGACAAATTATCATCAAATCTCTGAGGATACCTTACCCAACACCTTTTAGGAAAACTGTCACATCAAAGGCCACTTTGCTTTTCAGTCCTGACTTCCCTGCCTGCACATACACACACAGAGGAGAGGGACAAAACACTTAAGATTTCAAATAACTGACACAAATGTTCTTAACACAAACACTCCTGTGAGCCACAAATATTCTCAGATGCCTTTGCTTTAAATCAAATACTTTAATCCTTAGAAATTTCTAGTGCCTTAATTCTGGAATACTGCAAGCTGCCTTTCCCACAGTATGCAGAGTTTGGGACCTAGCCAGTCCTTCCTACCAAGAATAGGGAAGCAGCTAGGATACTTGTGTGGTGCTTCTTCTCTTACTCATTTTCCATTTTTTTCATCAAGAAAAGAGGTAACCTGGGAGTTAACAGGAACCAAGGTTGATTCAACAGACAAGTACAATATATTTGTCACAGTTGTCATGTTATACTTCCTGCATGAATATTATTGCTCTACTTGCCACCCTTTCCATTGGTAGGAAGGGTAAGATATTCTCCCACCATGTTATTGATTTCAGCAGCATAAGCTGAGATTTTCATTTCAAGAAGAAATAATCCACAAATCCATTTTGTTTGTCTTTGAATTGGATGGGAGCATTTCTTTTCCCCCAGTAAGAGAAAAATGGTCACTATCCTCATTTTTCACCACTTCTATTATTGATTGTATCCTTGCTGGGTAAACAAAGGGATAGATCTCTTCTGCAAAACAAAAATTACCCAGTGTGGGATGAAGTTAACCTAGACATAAAACCTTAATTGCTAGAGTTCCCTTTATCAGTACTTCTTTATCACTGCTTCTTGAGATGCATACACCCCGAGTTCCCTCACAGCTGGCACCTGAACCTGAAACTTCTGGGTACAATACCTGTTGCATTAATGTAGAATTCCTATCAGCTGTCACTTAGAATAGCCTTGACATGCTCCTTCAGGCCTCCCAGCTCTAGGTTAGAGACTCTTACAGCTCTGAACAGCAGGAGCCCGTGCTTGCATATTTTATTGATCTCAGGATGCACTTAGGCAATATTTTTTTCTTTTAACATTTATTTTATGATTGCTTTCACAAGCCAGCACAAAAGGTGCTGGCTTGCTCTCATGTCCCCAGAGGAAAGCACATCCTGACACAGTAGAGTGGATGCAGTGCTGAGGGCAGAGGGCGAACAGCCCCTCCACACCCAGGAGGTGGTGGGAAGCCCGAGGGTTCCTGCAGCACCAGTGCAGGTACTAGGAGGACTGGAGACCAGGAGCATCCCATACACTTGGCAGTCACCTCAGAGGGAGCTGAGAAAACTTGTCAGATTGGGAAGGCTCGATAACACAATCATCTTTCTGTTTCAAGAATGATCCTATTAGTTACCCCAGGTTTGCCCTGGTAAAAAGCTCCTGGTGTTCTGCTTTTATAGCTGGACTGTAGCCACACAGACATCGCACATATATTTTGTCCCAGCTTTTTTTTTTTTTTCAAACATCTTTGAAAAGAGAATTGCTATAAATCGTTTTCAGGTTGCAGAGTATTTTGTTCCCCAGACAATACTTCAGCTTCCTATAATCACAGATGAATGAAGAAATATTCTGGTAATTATACTAGCAAAGAGCGGCTGCTTTCAGAAATGGATATTATAAAAAGATCCTAGGAAACAGCAGGTGAAGGAAAGAGAAGCTGTGCTTGGCTTGCTCTCCCCTCCCCAGGAGAGGGTCGTAGCCACCACATCTTCCTCAGGAGAGGTACCACAGGCTGGGGATCAGCATCTCCTATTGCCCTCAGTGAAGCCAGAGCAGGGCTGTGCATCAGAGCCGCCTGGGAGCAAGCCAGTGGGGCCAGAGCCCACCGTGCTGAGATGAGGGAGAAGAGGTACCCACCTCTTTGAAAGATTCCTTTTGCAGGTGCTGCTTTACATATCTGGGCTCCCACCGACTTTCCCTCCCTAATTCAGTCAAGAAAAATGCAGCCTGGTACTGCCACCAAGTCAGTCCCTACCAAGAAATCTCAGCTCTTCAGCAAAGAGCTGTTTTCTGTCAGCACTACTGGAGATTATGGACCTCTCCCAGCTCTAGGTCCTGGTTTATCTCATTTTGTACCCACAAAGAAGTTGCCAAATGTTGCTATGGTAGCATGCAGCACCTTTATACACACCTTGCATGAGTGAAGGTGTGAGAGAAAAGGAGATGTAAGCCCTTCAGCAAGCTCCAGTTCTGACCAGAGGAGCCACAAGACACACGGGGGTGCTGGTCGTGTCTTGCAAAAGCCAAAGTATTTGTTAAAAATGCTTGAAACTGCTAGTTTTGCTGATTTGAAGGGGAGGATGGCAAAAGTATTTCTGTCAGTCTCCACTGTCTTTGCTGAGACCATCTGTAACAGAGGAGTAAAAAAAGGAGGGCACATGAGAGGCAGCTCTGGTGCAGCATGTTATAATGATGCATCTCCTGGAGACAGCACTGCCTTCGGATGAGACAGCTCCCCAAGAACACTGTCACTCGTGGCTTACTGCAGGTGTCAGGTGCCCCGACTATTGTTATTATTATTATTAGATATTTGCCGAGTGCCAGTGGTGCACCTGGTGCTCCTAATCAACTCAAACAAGCTGCTGATTTTTAACAGTGGGCCGACTGCATTTCCACTTGTGAAAATTTGCCTATTTGCTTCTTCAGGCACTATCTTCTCCAGGGGGAAATATGCAATGTAGTTTTGTTTCCTTCCTCCAGGGCTTTCGGTACCTGCTATTTTTTTAAAATGCACAACAGCCCAGCTCCTCACAATGATAAGCCAGTCTTTTTTATCCGTCATCTCTTTGGGATCAGATCACTAATTCACGTACAGGATAAGACAACTGCCAAATTATTATACTACAAAGAGAAGATCTTCAGACACCTGTCATCTTGATGAAAGCAGCACCATCAACTGACCTTTGCCAGTTCAAGGTCGATAATGAGACAAGTCAGGCAGGAAGAGCAGCGTGTGCTGACTCCATTAGCGCTGCCTGTGTGCACACTCAGTAGCACTGCATCTCCTGTCAATTAGTGCGGGTAAACTGGGGACTGCTGATTGCCAGAGACATGGCATAGCGAGCTGCTGCTACCTTTACTTCTACACCCTGCTGCATTTTAATTAGCTCCAGTCCCCTGACTATTTCTTCAGAGCTTCATTACTGCCGTCTTCAAGATACTCGAGGCAAGCCTTTTACATTGCACATCACTAATGAGAAGAAATGTGAACATCCTCACCATGGAGTTTGATAATGCTGGACTGTCTGTGTGCACACGTGAGAGTGCATGTGAAGATTTAAGGGGCTTCTCAGTGTAAATATCGCTCAGAGATGGCAGAAGAATAG
Organism: Mesitornis unicolor; assembly: GCF_000695765.1. Lineage (NCBI taxonomy): Eukaryota > Metazoa > Chordata > Aves > Mesitornithiformes > Mesitornithidae > Mesitornis > Mesitornis unicolor. The sequence goes on along the minus strand of NW_010161578.1, from coordinate 53,789 downwards.
AGTGAGTCAGAGCCCACAAGGGAAGGTATTCCCAAAATGACCAAAAACACAGGATGGGAAAATGATGCACAGTTCACGATGTGCACAGGTGAGCATGCACATGCCTGTGTAAGCTGTTGTTTCAGTAATGTTTATCAAAGACCACCCACATACACTATAGGGTGATAGGAGAAGGTCATAGGTTTGGAAATAGCGAGTTCCTTCAAGAAGCACCAGCTTGGCCTTGCACAGCCCACGTAGAAGCCACCCATAAGCCAACCATGAGAGCTGACAGACGAAGGACCTGGAGCATCACTCAGTCATTTCCAAGATTTCACATGGAACACCACAGCTTTTTAACAGAAAGCCAGGTGGTTTAGGTTGCTTTTGTGGTTTTTTTTACTGTCTTTCTAACCATTTTGCAGTCATTTTGATAGTATCAGCCTAGCTGTGCTAATTTTCCTTGAGTTTCAGTTAAATTTGAAGCCAATTGTGATAGACAATTGCTGTCTTTACAGCTGAGTGCTGGCCAGACCAGCTTCCAAATAGCTTCATGTTAAAGTATTATGGTCTGTACAGCTCTCCCTTCACAATGCACAGATGTGCTTGGTGCAGGTCAGCTCAGTGAGAGATTTATGTTGGCGTTTTGAGTCAAAGTCTTGGTCCCATTCTGTTTTCCCGGCTTCACCAGCTGACAACTCCCTCAGCATATGGGCGGTTCTGCGGCTAATGCTTGGCTCAGGCATCTATATATCCCAGTTACAGCTCAATATGAATATTGCCTGAGTCCCACTCCCACCCTGTATGACCACCGGTATTCATTCCCTCCTCGCAGCAATAGCTCTTTAATTAACTTTTCTTGTACGTCACTCATGCCCTTACAGACTCACAGTTAATGAGCCAGCAAACATACGTTAGGATTGTTTTCCTCAGTGAACACTGGCACAAACCTTGTAGATGCAAGAAAAAAGTTGTACTTGCTGGAGACATGATGGAGAAGTCGTGGGCTGGCCTGAAGAAATTTTGTTTTCTACATGGTTTCAGCAGTGCCTGGACCAAAGGCATAGTGGGAAAGGAATTAGGTGTTGGGTGTTTTGGGTTTTTTTCTGACAGTCCTTTTATCCTCAGTAACTGTCCAGAAATAAAAGATGGGTCTTCACCAGCTCAGTGGCTGCCTTTGCGTCTTTAGAAGGAAAGGTTCCTCAGAATGATTTGTCACTGGAAAATCTCCTTTACAATTAATGACCCACCTTCACTTGGTGTTTATTGTATTCTCTGCATTGAGCAAACTTAGACCTAGAGAAGGCTGTGCATTGAAACTGGCTTCAAAATCCTTTCAGTAAATCTGCTTCTGAACATGCACCAGCAACATCTGCTGTCTTCTAATTGACTGTCCATACAATGAACCAATCCTCCAGGAGAGGATGCTCCTTTGTGAACTGGAGGAAACAAAATCCAGACAAGCTGACTGGCCGCAAGGGAAAGCTCTCATCATCCTGTAAGGATGCGGTGCAGGACTGTGCCTCTCTGGCAAGCCTGTGGCCTTTGCAAACCATCTGCCCAGCCTCTGGGGCTGCACAACTTCGTCCTGCTGCTCATCACAGAGTTGTTCTACAATGGCACAGTCTGGCCTCAACATATATTTCCATTATTCAAAAAAAACAAACTCTAACAACCTAAAACAAAAACACTGCCTTCCCCTTACGCCTTATGCCCTTTCTGATTTCCTTTGAATTACTAAGAAAATAACATTTTGCACCCAGGCATGAGATACGGTTTGTAAAAAAACAACCACATCGTCAATGCTGGGTTTGTTTTTCTAAAGTACCTCTACCCAATGGGGTTTTTGTCTTCTTTGAAACAAGAGCCTACTGTCCCCCTCCACACAACCCTGTGTGCTTCCCCAAAGCTGACTGGAAAAAACTAGTCCCTTCCTTCCTAAGGCAAATAGCCATTATCTGTAAAAGCTTGGGCACCCAGCACTGCTTCTCCTTCTATTCCTCACCCACAAGCGGTCAGATTGCTTCAGCGTTCGTGCTGTGCCATCTAACAAATGCTTGCTAGCCACCTGTGTGGATATCTTTAAAAACAGTAACTTTAAAAAACACCCACCAGCATCCAAACATATGGATATGTGCCTGAGGGCTGAATACATTCTGTGCATACATTTATTCTCATGTCTGATGCAATCTGATACCCCATCTCTGCTGTGGCAGGGACACCTCCCTGCATCCTCCTACAGGCTCTTACACAATAGTTGGGGATCAGCAAGTTGTGTTAGCCACTATCTAAATCCACTTTATCATCTCAGTGTTAGGGCTTTATCGTGCAGTCCAGATTGATAAAGGTATAGCTGACACAAAGGACTCATATTTCAAAGGAAACACACAGAAGTCATACCGATGATGGCAAGAGCGGGTGCGTGCCAGTTGCCACAGGGGAACATCACTTCATGAAACTTTCAGCAGAGCAGGTGAAGCCACTTCTACCAACACTGGCTATTCTATTAGAAATCTATTTATTTTTCATAATGCTCCAGCTGTGCATGCCTGCACAGCATGAGGCTGACTTGAGGAGTTTCAAAGCATAAGCTCAAAATCAGAAGTTAACCACCCCAGATCTCAAATCTCTTCTCTACAGGTGACAGGATCACTGCCTGGAGAAGTGCTTTTTTTCCATGCTTTATTAAAATTTTTCAATTAAGATGAACTGGTTTCTTGACAGAAAATAGTTCCACCAATAGTGCTAAGACCATGTCTTCCTCCACAAAATTGATGTATCTCCAAGGGAAAAAAATTAAAAATTCAAAATCGGAAATACTTTTGCCACATACTTCACTGAAAGCCAAAAAGACAAAATAATTCTGTCATGTATTTAATTGAAAACCAAAATGTTTTGACTGGAAATACTGCTGAAGTGCCTCAAGAGATGTGCTAATTCATTGACACCCTTTTCCCCAAGGGGCAGGCAAGATTTGCCATGGCATGGCAAAGTGAAGGACTCCCATTTTGCAGTACCTCAGGTCTTTATAGGAGGACATTTCCTGAGACAAGATTTGGTAGGATGAGACAATGCCACCTATAGGAAGTATACAGGCTCCTCAGGTGTCTGTACTAAAGTGCAATGGCAGCCTTTAAGAGTTGCAGTTGCTCTTCTGGCTCAATTGCTTCATGTGATCCTAGACATTATTCAAAATTCTACGTTTTTCCCACAGTTATATAAAAAAAAGAGTGCAGAAAAAACCGCTCACATTTGGACAGACTGTGTAGTGTTTCCCTTTCCCCACACTTCCTCAGATCACATTTACTGGCAAGCCAGATAGCAGGCAAAGGATATCCCTTCTCCTTCCCCAAGCAAACTGAAGAGATGCACACTGCATCATGAGGTATCACGACGGCCATGAGAGTTACACATGAAAGATTAAGAAGCCAAAGGAAATTTTCACATAACTCTCTCCTAACTGGGCTGTACCATTTCCAGCCTGCACAACAGCATCTTCTTCCCTGAAGCACCAACAGGCAGGACCCGCAGCACCTGGAACATGGCTCTCCGGGTAGCAGCTTTTTTTCCCAAAGAAAGGCATCTTGCAGCTTTTCAAGCTCCACATATAGGTAAAAAATTATGGATGTCTGTCACAACTCATGACTCACTTTGGGGCTCTGGTACATCCTGAAGTCTACTCAGAAATGCCTGTCACTCTGCATCTCCTCTGCTCGGCTGACAGCTTGGTAAGGGGCTGGACTCTAATAAATAGAAGATAGCACAGCAGCAGCAGCAGCATCCAACCATAGGTATCTGTTGTGCCTTTAAAGACAGACATGCATAGAAGGTTCCTTCTTAATCATAATTAGATACTATTTTCATTCAAAAAAATAAGTGACAGCTGAGGTAAAATTTTGCTGTGGTATGCAGGTGTTTGAAAAAGCAAAATAACAGGAGTTTTGAAAGCATGTTGGTAGCTACTGCCCTTTAGAAATAAGCTGACAAGAAAAGCAGAAGAAAGACAAAGCAATACTGATCAAAATAAAGGAAAATTAGGATTTAGGGATTTATGTCTGCCCAGTAGTCAGCTACATAAATTGCCTGGGAATAAGGGTTTAAAATGTTTCAAAATGTGTTTGAGGCATATGTAGGCTTACTTATTTGCCAGGGAATAATATTTGTGGCTTTCTATCTGTCCTGTTCTAAATCACCCAAAATAGTCTGTAATGTTGCTAGTAAAGCAATATGAATCCAAAAAGAGCAGGAGCAGAAGAAAACATCCCCGGGTAAAGAAATAGAAATAAAAAACATAGATGGGTTCTGAAGCTGAGAGTAATTCCTGCAAACCAACAAATCACTAAATGCATGCCAAAGAAGCAGGAAGAAGAAAACCTGTGGTATAGTGTGTTCATAAGAGATTTCTCTCAAGAGTCTCTCAAGCACCGGTGTTATCTGTCTGCTAGAAGCATAGGGATATCTAAGCAACATAAACCATCAGCAAGGTCTCTCCAAACAAAGACCCAAACAGAAACCTGTCTGATTTTCTGTTTCTTCCAAGGTTTACCGAAGTCCCCCAGGGACACAGCCATGGAAGAAGAAAACATGGTGCTTTCTCCAAAAAAAAGTAGAAGCTGAGAAACAGCTAGCCTAAACTTGAGAGATTCGAGTCCAGGTTGTGACCATCATTTCATAGCCTGGTGCCTGTGCCAACTGCTCTCCATCCTGCCAGCCTGCATGGGTTGACCTCCAGGCTCCCAGCTGCACTTGTGGCTCTCCCTCTGCAGCTCCTTCCCCATGCACTGCAAACCAGGCACACCTCAAACCAGGCTTTTGCAGGTTGGGGTGTGAACGAACTGGCAGCATCAGTGTCAGACTTGCTCCATCTGCCCTCAGCAGCAATGAGGTTGAGAAACAGCCCACTAACTGCAGAGGTGTAACGTGCCGCTGTGTCAACATGACATGTCACCTGCCTGATCTTTTAAGGTTTTAAAGCCAAATTTCAGCACGTGCTTAAAAATATATGGGATAATTCAGGATACTGTCTTTCCTACTTTGGTCACCAAAATGAAAGTAATTTTTGCTGGGCTTGTGCTACAAACATCAGTTCCTCACTGTGAGGTTAAAAGCAACTTCAAATGTTCTGCTCAAGACATATTTCAGCAAGATAAAGTTTATTAGATGAAAAGCCAGGTATAGACCATGTTCTGCTTTCCCTTAAACTCGTGTAAATTAATACGGAGCATCTCCACTAGCTTCAATCTCTGTCTGTGCTTGCGTGCTACAGAGAAGGATTTGGCTCTATGGTTTCAAAGTTGCTGTGGGAACCAACATGCTAAAGCAACAATAAGAAATGTGTGTGAAAGAAATCTCATTGGCTTCTCTCTTCCCTAGCTATAAGGTAGAAAAATCCACAGACAGTAGTGTCCCCAAAAATAAAACAAAGAAAGGAAAAAAAAAAAAGCCTATTGAATCAAAGATAAAACAGCGGGAAATGAGGCAGGGGGAGGGGAGGATACTTCAAGACCCTAGCAGTGCTCACTAGGCAAAGTGAGAATGGAAAAACTCTTCATTCTTTTACTCCCCATTAAAATGTGCTACTGACCATCTTATTAGAATTATTTTTTTTTTCTGGATGCATTTTTCTGATAATCACTGGGAAATCAAGAATAAAAGTCCACTTGGTCTCCTGGGCCTTGGCAGAATTATTTTGAATTCAGTAGAGCAGGGAAGAAGGAAGGATGGTTTTCAATTTCTGTTTGAGTCTTGAATCTTCCTGTAGTATATGGCAACACTGCATGGTTTCAAACAGGCTCATTAGGTGCTGAGCTAAAGGTAGCTATAATTAAATGCAATTTTCAATCTACTGCCAAGGTGCATAGGTTTCCAGGGAGCCAGCTCCTTGTCACCTTTTCTGCGTACTTGTGGCTAAACACGAATATTAATGAACTCTCAGTTCTCCTCACCCTCCCCTTTCCCAATTTATTCACAACTATTCTGTCTTTCTGCAATGAAAGAAATAAAAAAAAGCAAAATATAATTAACTTCTCTATGAGCCTTCAGTCTACTCTGGCATCAGTGACTGAGCCTCCCATTTTGCCAGTGGACAACACACTGATGAAGAAAAGGATCTTTAATAAAATGGGGGTTTGATTATTTTCAACAGCCCTTACAAGCTTCAGAGACCTCTGAAACAAAAACAGGATTTCTTACTTATGTTCCTGGCCATGTCATTCAGAGAGGATGTTCCCCTGCCCAGAAATAAACATTTTACCCAACTTGAGTTTTCAACATTTTTTTGATTGAAAATCAGGAAAGTGGGAGTGAATACAGAGGATTTGGTCTAAAACTACTGGTGATAATAAAAATAATGACACCTACCCTGTGCCAAGCCATCACTTCTCTAGAGCTTGCAAATTAGCTTTAAAACTGAAGCGGGAATCCATAATAATCAAGCCACATCCTTGATACAGCCTGCTGGCACTGCACACCCCAGTATCCTGGGCAGACTCTCCTCTCATCAGTCCCAGGCCAAGCAAAGCCCCCACGGTAGGGCACAGCAAGCTGGTCTGCCCCACCATGGGCTGACCCCAGCTCAAGAAATGGAGTTGGGGAGCAGACGTCACCACAGTCTGTCACCTCCTCCCAAAGTTAAACCATCTCGGAAGACCAATGGCAGTGCAGCACTTTTCCTCCCACCAAGGAGGGCAGGAGAACCTGCAATGAAAAACCATTCACAGGATAAGGTATACCACCACCAAATGGGAGAGGACTTCAAAGTGCAGGGGAAGGACACCAAGTAGTCTGACTGAAAAATGAGTGGTTGTTTTCGTTAGCTAGGCCAAGGGCTGCCACCCCACCAGGAAGGAGGCCAGGCTTCCTCTTTCTCAGCCTGCCTGACTTTCCAGGGCCACATCACTACAGGAACAGGTTGAGTCCCACCAGTTCTTTGACGCTCAACCCCACTGAGCACCACTTCCACCAGGACTCAGTGCAGCAAGAGCTCCCATTTCCTACACCCCTCTTAGCTCTCCCAAAAATTTGTCACAAGGACTGCTGTGAGGACCCTCACAGTGCAATGATTCACCATTCATGCTCAGCCAAGTTAAATTGGCTGGTTCATACCACACACAGGTACACCACCAGCTCTCTCCAAACTGAGGCACACGTCACAGCATCTTGTGTTCTGAAAGCATGCTCCTTTTTTCACCCCCATTCCAAAAGGTACAGTCTTGCACTGAGCATATCCAGGTTAGGACTGAAGATCATTCTCCAAAATACAAGACAAAAAGCTGATTCCAGACTTCTCCAAATTATTTTATATTAAAAAGTAATTCCCTTCAACTGTGTTCACACCTCTGTGGTGTTTACTGACTGAAAACATGCTTGCAAATGTGTTTGCTGAAGAAACATTCCCTGCACCAGCAAATTTTAGGCAAATATTTGTGGTAAGCAATTTTCAAAACTGCAAAGCCAAATATTTATTCCACAGAAAGGATTCTACAAGTCCACTCAAAGGACAGAAACATACCACATATCCAGTGTCTCCAGCCAGACGGCCGGGTGCCCCACAGCTCTGCAGACAAAGAATCTTTCAGAGGGATGCTAGGGTCTTCTGATAAAATCCTGATTTGCTTACAGGCAGACCAAAACTCAAAAGAGAGGAAGGACAAAAATTTCTGAAGTAAGTGACTCATGGCAATTATTTGCTCAGTGTGCCCATCGCATTTGCTGAAGAAGGAAGGACACTCCAGATCTGACACTGCTCCACCGAGCTTCAGGTGAAATGGGGTCTGTTCCCTTCTGTTTCTTTGGCAAACAAACAGCAGCAGTGCTCACTTCAGATTGTGTTTTGCAGGCTTTGCCCTTAGAAGCAGGGGCAGCAGGACGGTGGCCACTAGACCTCAATTAGATATGAAAATATCGTGTAGATGGAAAGTTGTACATGGAATGCCTTCACATCTGCATAAACCAGAGGAGAAAAAGCTAGCTTAGGAGGCAAATTTTATACTAGATCCAAGCCAAGCATCTATAATATATGGGGATTTTTTGCATTTACACAGAATCTATCTAAAAATGAAGGTGCCTTTAGTTGCCAAGGGTAGCAGATGTGTTTTCTGCAAACTACTGCCAAAATGTAAGTTAAGAAAGGGGGAGAAGTGGAGAGGGAAGTTCATCTCCTTCAGCACAAAGAGCCTGGTGTCCAAATACTCCAAGTTGACCCACTTAAAATAAAATTTAAAATATTTAACCCAGATGGCTGAGACTGCAGATGATTATTTTTAACATCACAAACAGCACAACAATTGAGCGTCAGTGTGTACCTGGTGTGTAACTTTGCCCATCCCCTACAAGTGATACGTGATAGTGGCCAGAAGACCTACCCTGGGCCAAGCCTGAGAAACTACAGGAGCAGGATTTGCTCAAGGACTTTGCTTCTGCCTCCTCCAAGAAAAACCTGGTGGTTCAAGCCACTGAACAACTTTGATCCCACAGCCCAGTCTTGCCTGAGCAGCCCTCCCCAGTGCCCTTTCTTGTATGCTCACTGCTGAGGAGAGGGCTTGACCAACCAATAGCATGATGCCCCCTGAGCAACATGCAGCCTCTTTAAATTCAGTACCTCAATGAGGGCAGCAGGAGGAAACCTGTATTGCCACCAGCCCAGTGCCGGGGCCAGGCTGTTCTTTAAAAAACCAAAGGGTTTTATTTTTTCAGAGTTCTCAACCTTTCCATCTTTCATGACCTAAAATTTAATCCTTGAATCTCTTCCTTGAATGTATTTTAAGGAGAACTACACATAAAAAGCCCAAATGGCCAACAAAAGTTCAATAGCGTTTTTCCCAATGAGACCTGCGGAAAACTGTATTTTTAATGTGCACTCTTAACCTCTTTCAGACTCCCTGTCTCAGTAACTACCACACAGCATATGGTTCTAGCCATCAGAAGAATTAAGCAGGTAACTAAGAAGATAATGAAACAGTAAAACACACAATAGAGTTTAAACTCTCTGGAAAGCCATGAGTAACTGGAAAAGGTTTAGAACTATGCTTTGCTGCAAATAGGAAAACAAACAGAAAACAGTTTTGTTTTAGAGCAGCTGAGAATATGAAGAGACTGTGGAACTGCAGAAGAATTTGTCATATACGTAAGGCAGAGGCATTGACCATCAAAAACTGTGAGGGCTAATCCTTCTTTGTCAAGGGAGCAGAGAGTGATCAGTACAAACAGGAGAACACTCGGTCAAAGCCTGCTCAGAGGATGAACCCTTGAGGCCGCAATGAGAGTTTGCCAAGCAAAGAGGATTGCCTGGTCTGCACTGGCACTCACAGTCCTCCAGCAATGTAGGCACCACCAACACATCTAAAGGGAAGCACCTGAGGCAGAGATACAGTGCTCAGGGCCAAGGCAGTGGGTGCAGAGGGCCTGGTAGATCTCACCATTTCATGAACATGACACTACATAAGTAGCCAGATAAAGAGAAGGGTTTCAAGCCGCAGTGTTGCTTCCAGAGGCAGGCACAAGCCACAGGACACAGTGTCTCCACAGAGGCCACATTTGCCCAGCATTCTCATGAGGAGGAGAGTCTGGCCCCTGCCCACTACCTCTGGCACGACCTTGGACAGAAGACAGCAATCTGAACTCCAACATGACTCAAAGTGCCAGCCAGGATGCTATTTCATCTGAGGGGAGACCCCCACACCACAGCAGAGAGCACCTCAAAGTCTCCTTGGACAATGTGTGGCTGTGAATTGCACTTGTCCCATTGGCCCTGGGGAGGGAGACACACACAAGCACATCTTTCTGAAGGATTTGGAGGAACCCATTTGCACCAGTTGTTGTGTTGCACAGAAATTCATGTGACACAGCACTGGCCAGTTTGCTAATTGCTAACTTGGCCAAGACAGAAGGAAAAGTCTCAGCACCTGTGTGATCTAAGAGCAACATGAACTCTCCTACTAGAATGTCATAAAAACTGTATTTGAGCTTCTGATAAAGGCTTCCAACATTGTAAAGCCTTCTATATGTTATAAGATTATTTGTCAGTCTCTGGACCGTAATCATGAACACATCATAATTAGTGCAAATGCTGGTCACTATGGCTGCATCTACATTACCTGCTGAGATAATGTATCATGGAGTCTAGGGGACCTGGGGGATCATGGTGTGCACTGCAGCTCTCACTGGGCCTGGGTTTCCCCTGCAGCGGTTAGTGTGCACTTGAGTTTCATCCTAAAAAATCCACACCTCCAGGCTCAGGAACCGAGAAACGCTGCTGTAATTCAGCAGTGTGCTGTACATAAGGACAGAAAACCTCACCAACTGCCTTACAAGCCCCTGCAGAAAGGAGGACTCTCAAAAGCACCTTCCGTTGGAGGCCAGCTAAGAGAATACAAGTACATTTTCTTTACTGCTCCACAAGGGATGGAGACTATTTTAAAAGGAGCAGCCAATAACAGTAGTAGCAGTAGACAGTACTTTCTGGGATTAAGCTGCAAAGCAATATTTGCAGAAAACTGCAGATTGATTTGACTCTGTGAGCTGTAGAGACTTTTCCTTGGTGTGAGTCCAAGCCTCCACTTTGGCCCCACCAAAGCTGTTCAAAAGAACCAGCATAGGCTATTCAAGAAGCTCTTGTTTTTAGGAAGGAAAAATGACAGGAAAAAAACGTTTATATCAGCACAATTATTTCTTTGGCTCTTCTGCCCTCCTTCTCCCAACCCTCACTATTAAATAGATCACTTCAGCTCGGAAGTTCTTCATATAAATTCTTTCCCTGTACACCACTGCTGACTGTTTGATGATGCTGTCAACTTCCCAATGCCACAATGTTCTTTCAGAAAAAATGCAGGTATTTTTTCAGATGACATACTATTTAACAAAAGACAACAAACAACAAACCTCTAACTTCAGATACTGCAGAAAACCATCATCCTGTGACCAAGAACTACAGAATGCCTGAGGTAGGAAAATACTATTTATTCTTGTAATGGATTTTATGAACAAATCAAATGAGGTAAGATGTTTCTAAAAATTTGATCATTCATCACCAAAGCCTTTTCCCATCTTGTACTCATCAGTTCTACTACCTGCCGCTGCTGGAAATATGTCCTGTACATAGAAATAGATATAACATGCACACGCACACTTACTCACGTGCACACACTCCAAGCAAGTGCCCAGCCTTCTTTGGAGAACAGCATATTTATAAAGATGTGAGGAACATTTAATCAGTAATTTTTATTTGCTTTTCTTTTAATAAAAAACTACTCCAGCTATGGAATGTGAACTATTACCTACTTCGTAAATGCTGGACTTTACTACTCTCCCCTCTTCTTTTTCCTCGATCACAGAAAGTCTTAATAAAGCTGCACAGCATGTGCAACATATTTTTCAGGTTTGATTTTGTCTGTCAGAACAGCAATGATTTTAGAGTTACAGAGATACAAAAAATCCCAAAGGCTTGAATAAGCTGATAAATTAGGTACCTTCAAGCATTTTCTGAGGCTTTGGGAAAGAAGATGCTGTGGCCACAAAAAAGCGGTTTTAATACTGGTAAAGTTTTGCATGTGTATGTGTGTTTGTATGCATGTTTTAATGTCATGAAATACCAGAAAGAAGTTTTGGGGTTTGCGGGAATAAATTTTCAGCATTTTTGCTCATTTGCTCAGGGAGGTCGGCCAAAAAAGTCTATTCACAGAAGCTTGGCAGCAATCCCTCACAGAGACAAATAAGTACCTTTCAAGATAGCGCTGATCCCTTTCCACTGTGTAGCAATGCAGGATTTCACACTCTGTTCACATCACAGAAGATTGAATGAAATTTATCAGTGCTTGAAAGGACCATTAAAAAAAAAAAAGAGCAAAACCCAATCCTCACCCATGAAGCACTTGACATTAGTAACTGCTGGTGTAGGGAGGTACTGTGATGGGTTCAAAGAATGGAGGATATGTCTGCTGGGGCTTTAACACCACATTCTGGTTTGTCTCTTGCTTGTCGGCATTGTGGTCAGTCCTGGAGTCACTCCATCGCCCATCCTTGGGAACTTTCCCTTGATTTTGAAGACTGGAGGCAGATAGTTTTCTGCTCTCTGAGGTTCCTGCAGCAAAAATGTAGAGCTTCTCTCATTTTCTCTTCACCTACCCTGGTGCCTGGTGATCAAACAAGGCAGTGGATAGAAATGGTTTTTGGCTGCCTATCACTCATCATTTTCAGGTTGAATGGCACCTCAGACTGAGGAAGCAATATTTCGTTGAAAAATAATTTCAAAACAACTTACTTAAAATGTCCTGAGACTCTGGCGCCAAAACCTATTGCCCCAAAAAGAAAACCACAGATATTATTTTCCTCTTCTCTTACCTCAACATCCCCTCTTTTTCCTCCTGCTCTGGAAGATGCTTTTTCTGTATCTTTTGTTCTTCCTTTCCTCTTACTAGCTGTTTTGTCCCCCTGGTGCATATGAACTCCTTCTCAGCATCATCTTACAAATTTCCTCCTCTGCCTGCCTCACAACAGTCTTAGAAGACACTCTCTCAGATATCAGTTTCCCTGGCCAGACCCTCTTCAGTTATCCAGCCCCTCCAGAGGCTCCCTGAACTCTGGCTCCTACAGGATGCACTGAAACACATTGCATCTTTCTGACCCCCAGGGAAGCCCTGCAGCTTCTGAGGTAATAAGAAAGCTGAGCTCCAAAATCTGGGAGGGAGAGCATTCTAGAGGGACACCAAGGTGGATATGTTCAACATTGTTCTTACTAGGTAATAAAATTGGCTTTGCTTGAAGTCTCACTAAGTCTTCACCATCTTTCTGACGATATTTTTTTATATATAATTGAGAAAATCGAATATCTAAACTGAGAAAGTATTCAGGTTTTACTCCAAAATTGGTCAAGTGTTTGCAGTGGTACAGCACTGTGAAATAACACAAGCGTGAAAATTGCTTCAATGAATGAAGTAGATAAAAAAAAGGAAAAAGAAAAAAAGATTAGAACAAAACCCTGGGGTGACCATTATTATTGCCTTTAAAATTTCAAATACATTAATGGCAATAGCTACCTTGTTTCTAATGCATTGGGAAATTAGATATATATCTACTTTTAAGACTTATTACATTAGGACAGTTTTAGGAAAATGGACCATAACACTTTTCTGGCAAGTGATTTGGCTGTGAAAATACTTCTCTTGCTGCCCTCATACTGTAACATTATCAGGCAGGCTGGTCTGTTCAGAGATAATTGAAGTAGGATTTTTTTTCCTTTTGTTTAAATGTAATTCTAAAGTGGTTTCACAAACACTCTTGAATATTACAAAACTGAATGAGAGGTAATTTCTAAAATGCATGTGTTATTTCCTTCCAGCATGGGTACAAGAGGGAGAGATGGGTTTGAAAAGGCACTTTGCATCCCCCTTGTGCCACACTGAGGTGAAGACTTGACCTCACACTTCCAAGTTGCATTCAGAGCTTAGACCAGCAGAGCTTTATCTCGTTTGGTCTGTTTGTTTTCATCTGGGTCAGAGAGTCTGGGAATGGCCATACAGGTTAGAAATTTGCTAAGAATATGCTGAAGATGATGGAGCTTGCGTAAAGCGCTCATATCACCCCGCATTGTTCAGGATATGAGCTACAGTTCTAGGAACTACAGGGAACCTTTTTAGGATTGCCAATTTTTAACACAAGTTTGAGCTTAGAGTATCACTGCCATCATGGTGAGTCTCCCTGCAATAGCAGCTATTGCCTTACAGGAATTTCTTGGCAACAGAAGTTACATCTATAATAGTGAAACAAGGATGACCAGGATCATCCTGGGGCAGTGAACAGCCTGTGTCCATGAGATTGAATTCTGCCTTTTCAAACTGCATCCAAACTGCCCGTTTCCACATGAGCTTCATTAGCAATGTTGATTTCCAGCTACATACCCCATTATTTAAAGCACTTGTTCCTGTTGACACCACAGCACCTACCAAAGGATACAGGGATAGGCCAGTGACAGATAATCTGGCTGATGTGCACCCAGGAGCTCTCAAAGACAGGTCCCTCTTGTCGGCTTTCCTGAGGCCATTTGACAGGGATGTGGGCAGGAAAGGGGCAGGAGCAACATTTCACTGTAGTACAGCTAGGTCTAAAGAGAATGTGTGTCTGCATCCAGAGATTATGAGCCCATCACTCAATTAAACACAACTATATTAGACACAGCATAAATATTCTTACAATCTGCCTGCTCAGAGAGACCTAGAGGAAAAGCAGAACTCGGAAGAAAGCTCCTCAGGGCAGTGCAAGAGCACTGCATGTGCATGAAAGCTCTGGAAAATACCACTAGATTCAAAGGCATCCCTGTGACTGCAGGATTTATTTCTTTTTAAATCATCACTATGCTCAGATAGTCTGCTCACTGGGGATGATGGCTCCCCAGCTCCACAGGCAGTCTTGTCCAGTTACTCACTATTCCCATGTTTTTTCTTGCTTTCTAACCCAGGTCCTTCTCTCTGCAGCTTATGGCAACTACTTCTTGATTTGCCTGCCGTAGATGTAAAGAATAGAACACTCCCTCCTCTTTCCACTTGAAACTATTCTCTTGTCCCATTTCCCCCACCAGTCTGCTCTCCCTCAGAGTAAATAACCTAAATCCTTGCCTTTTTTCTTCTTAGACTATATGTTTAGGTCACATTTTCTAGATATCTTAATCCTGCTTGACTCCATCCTCTCCAAGTGATCTATGGCTTTCTTGAAGTACAGTGCCTGATGCTGCACATGAAATAGCTTTAGCAGTGGAAGGGTTATTTTGCATCTTTGTTGTTTACACGTCTCAGGATGGACTTTCTCCTTTTCACAACAGGCTGACATTGTTCACACCAGCTCAGCTTGTGACCCAACATAGTTCCAAGATCCTTCCTGGAAGAAAACAACAGTTTCTCATCCTATACTTAATTAATGATTTTTTTTGCCCACTACCTTGCATGAGTCACTATGGAATTTCATCCTATTTTAACGCAATGCCTCCAATTTACCAGAATTTCTTTTAATTCTATTTCTTTCCCCCATTGTGATTGCAGTCTTTCTTAGACTTATTTTATTTTCAAACTAACTAAGCCTCCCATGATCCAGGTCATTAAAGAGAGCATTACATGAAACTGCACAGAGAACAGTCACTTGCACACTATTGACAAAGGGGGATTTCTAAAGAGCTGGCACCTTATCACAATTCCACAATACATGTTTTGAAGTTCTGGTTCCCCCTTTTGACATCAACCACCACTCTTCTGGGCTGTGAGTTTCAGATTCACTCCTACACAAAGGCTGTGATAAGATCCTGGAAATAATTTTCTAATTGATAACTTTGAACTTCATCCAGGTATATGAGTCAGAGATCTTTAAACTGTCCTAATTCATATCTGTGTGGATTCATGCTTACTACTAGACATTTATAACCCTTCCAACAAAAAGATTTAAAAATCCCACAGTCTTCTTTCTGGTGCTCTACATCTCCCTACTGAAGCTAAGTTTTGCACATATTGTGAATTAACAGTCTATTATTTATCTTTTACTTTTTTGATGGGCACAAACTTCCTCTTTTTTTCTGAGCTAAATTTCTTGCAATCTGAGTCCCTTTATTTGGTGCAGCAGATCTGTATGTCAGGGGTCTGCTGCCTGCTCCTAGGCTTAGCAGGGAGCTGTGAGCCAGAAACAATTTCATTTCAACCCTAATTTTGCCATACAGACAGCTGCATAGGACTAGGCAAATATTTTAGCTCCCTACCTTGTTTTCCTACCAGCCAGTGCTAAACCAACACAGCAGACAATGTTGCCTCCCTTGTTTTCAGTGAAAGTCCAAAATTAATACCTGCAGTGAATTGCACCCAGCTAAATGCACTCAACTACAATTATTCTTTCACATTTTCAGTGCATATTTACAAACAACATCTTGGAAATAGGCTACCAGATCTTCAGCTGGTGTAACTGTGAGGCTCCACAGATGGCCGGGAGAACAGTTCATGAAGGCATTATGTTATCAAACTGTATAATGTTATCGGGTTCTGTAAATCCTATTTGACAAGATCTGCTATAAAACCAGTTTCTGCACCCTTGGGCTTTACTGCAAAACACCTGCATTTAGACTTCTTTCCTCTGCTGAGGGCAAAAATATTTTAGAAGCTGACTCTCTTAATGGAATTGATGTATCAGGGAAGAGCAGGTGGATTTCTTAAAAAAAAAATAATTATAAAAGCAAACAAGGAGAAGGGAAGCAAAGGAAGGGAAGCAAAGGAAGGAAACCAAAGAGGCTTTCTGTGTATCAGAATACTAAAGAAATGCTATGAGAAATCAACCATGGGAAGATTAGGAGCTACAAAAACTGGAGATAAAGCAGAATTACAAGGAAAAGAAGCAGAGCAGGAATACAATCTGGAAGGTCAATTGATAAAATATGTAGCAAGCACTGAACCAACACTAATCAATACCACTCAGTATAAACTGAATCACAGCCTAATAACCACATCACATCCACTTCACGGTACTATCTATCACAGCAACAGCAGGAGGCAGTGGCAATTCAACTTTCTGCAAACTCAGATGGACTGGCCTTGCTGGGGACTCCCAGTGTCGTTTCATGCTGCCATTAAGGCAGCAGGGCCTCTCCACAGCAGGCGACACCAACCAGAGAGGAAAGGTAAAGTGTAGAGGAACATACAGTACTGAATGGCTCAAAACACATCAGTGAAAGGTGGAAAATGGGCCAGAGGAACAGGGAGGGAGGTATTTTGCTCTTGGTACTATGTCTCTGTGTGGGAGCCTGCACAAAAGGGACAGTGTCCTCCTGTGCATGGGTGTGCACCTCACTGATCACCCCAGGAACAGCAAAGAGAGGCTTAGCCTCAAACCTTACTGCCCTCTGGGTCAATCCTGGGGTTCTGTTGCAGGTCTCATCTCCTGAACAATGTCCAGGTGGGCAGGGAAATCCCACTGCCCAGTGTGGTTTGCTCATGGTGCATCCATTCCCAGGTCAGCTCTGGAGTAAAATCTCTGCCTTTCCCATATGGGAGGATGGTCTCATGCAGAAAGTAAGTGGAAATTGGATTCAGATGAGTTCATATTCAGTATCAGATGGTGAGATCAAAGTCAAGTCTGGCCCATTTTCATAGCATACTATGGGAAAGTCTTGGCCTCTTTCAAATCAGTAAAAAGCTCCAAATAGTTTCAAAAGGCCTGAGACTTCATCCTACATTTTGATATAATCCTTATGATGTTTGACTTGCATCATAATCTACTGCATCTTTCCCAAAATACTGGTAGATCTCCTTTAAGATTTTTATAAGGGAAGACAACTATTCCAGGAAAATACTGCATTATTTTTCAAATATGAAAGCACATTTCATATAGGTTGCAATTATGACGGAGTGCCGAAAAGGGATTGCTGAAAGAAAAGAGGGGGTAAAAAAATCTGCTCTTTCTCTAGTTATCCTTTTTCCAGAGAAGTATGGGATGGTTAATATTTTCTTATCTATACAAAGCAACAGAAAATCCTCCCTTCATCCTAAACTTTGTCCTGAGCCCTGATGCTTTTTAGGCTACCACCGCCACTGCATGCCAGTGCCCGTCACTAGCAGCAGACACAGGAGCGACAGAGCTGGCACTGTGAGCTGCTGCCACCGCTGCCGCTCGCTCCCTGGCTCTAGCAGTGCCCACAGCACAGCCAGGCAGGGCACAAGGGCACCTGGCGTGGATCTGGAGTGAATGTCCCACTCACACACCTGTGGATCCGCTGGAGATGGCTGCAGCCCCTTGGGCACGGCACCTGCCAACACAACATGCACAAATGCTATCGAAGCAGTAGCCCTGGGAAAGATTTGGAACTGATTTCCTTGGTTTTCTCCACACTTTATTCCTGTCTCTCTACTGGTGCCATGCCTGAGAACAAAACCTTTTTTAAAATTTGGGTTCTTTTTTTAACTAGTTTTGATTTTACATTTTAGAGTGGATATTCATCCCTGTCTGACAGAAATACTAAATTCACATTTCTGGAAATTCTGCAGGTTACCATTTTAAAAAGGAAATTAAATGCATTTGACAAAGTCACATTGAGATGAACAAGCCTCCCATTTAAAAACATTTAATCTCACCAAAAACATCTTTCACAATCAACCTGCTTGAAGTATTACCAACCAGCAAAGCAGGCTTAAAGTACTCATGCACTACTACAGTCCTTCTTCATATCATAACTAAACTTTCAAGAAAGATGCTTGACCATATTATTTTTCCACTTTCAGTGGCAATAGTGCTCTATAACTTACAAGGCACATTTAGAAAATACCGTGTGTTGCTTACACTGGTATCTCACAAGTGTAAGGAAATAAACCTTACTGCATATATTTACAGAGTTTTTTGCAAGATTTTGGAGCCTAATTAATTGGAAGTTCTCTCCAGATGAGAAAACAAAGAAATCATAGAGAGATTGAGAAGTGGCACAAGAGTGGATTTGTCTCAGGAAATTAATCAAAATGTGCATAACCAATTATTTGACAGATATTATTTCTTCTAATTATAGCCAGATACTGCAGCTGACAGAGAAGGTAAGGTGGCTTTTTACATAACAGCAAACAGGACATCTGTCACCAAAATCTATTCTACAGCTAGTTCTCTCAGTATCTCAATTAAGACACACTCTGATAAAAATCATAGAAAAATAACTCCACACATTACCTCTTCTGTGTCTATGTAAGCAAATGAAGCCCACAAGCTGCTAAGTCTGGAAAATACTGTCCTGTGTGTTCAATGTCTTGTCCAGATGCAGGGAGAAATCCAGCCAAGATGGTTATCTTGACCCATGCCCAGCTTATCCTTGCCATGTGCTTTTGTGCTCGCAATACTCCATGCTGTTTGAAAACACAAAACAACTTTGTGTTTCTAGCATCCATTATTTCACCATGCCATGTGCTGTTAATCTTCAGTGCTGAGGATAGCTTTGTTTTGTTTCAGAGTCATCGAACTAAATTCAGTCCATTGGGGTTAATTCATCACCAGCAACCCTGGCAACGCTTTTATGCTGCTCCAAATACTGCCAATGTACAGTTCAAAGACAGTCGTATTTATGTTCCTGCATGCCCACCTACACTTATGGGCACGTGTAAATAAATATATGGGTACACACACACATAGGAACAACACAAATACAGTTCCATCCTGTTTTCCTTTAAAACTAATTTTAGCCAGTGGCATTGCAAAATCAGCCTGGCCTATAACCAGGAGCCTGCACCTGCACAGATCCCAGTTGCAGAACCCCTCCTGTAATTGTTAAGCAATTTGCCTGTTAAGCACCACTGGCAAGAGTCTGGCAGATCTTACGCTCAAAAAAACACATTTGTTTGGCTCATATGTTACTAAGACACTGCATTATTCTTCAGACTATCTAGAAAGCTGCCTGTTGCCATACTGGCGAAAGGGTTTGCTTTCCCCCCTCAAATGGGCTAAATGCTCCTTTACTTCCAAAGAGCACAGCCCAGAAGTACCAAATCCTTCCAAAAAACAATGTTCCTATCCTACACATTCTTCCTATATTTGGAGACGTAGGAAGAAGCAGGGCTCATCGTTCCCTGCACCGACTCCTACTCTTCTATAGAGGAGCTGGCTCCGAAGGAGATGAGGAACAGTACAGGCTTTTTTCCTCAGAGAGAACAATTACTTTCTATTTCTCCTCACTTCACCCTCTTGCCAGACTTTTTAGTTAGTCTTCCACTAAGATTATTATATCTGCCACAGTCAATGCAGCCAGCATGGGTAACAGCAGTGAAAATACACTGCAGCCTGGGCTATAATGCGTGACAGCAACCAAACTAAAGATGACCCACAGACTGTCAGTCCATGCTTTGGTTCCTATGGCTCTTTAAAAACCATATTGCTCTGTCTTCACTGCTACTGCCCTGTTGTCACATTGCTGGGGTGCAGGAAACCATACCAAAAAACACTGGCAAAGACATAATCTGCTTAAGCACTCTAACATGACTGCACATAAGGGCTCATGAGGGGGTCAGGGAAACGCTGGTGGAACAATTATAGAGGTGGGAACTGAGAAATATTTTTCATTCCTCCAATTACCCCAACTTCTAAGAAAGCAGAACTGCTTATTTACAAAAATTTACACAAAAGTTGCACCAAAGATGCCCAACTCAATTGGTGGTTACTCCACATAACTTCCAAGGCACTGAATTTTGGCTACCTGCTCAGCTCAAAAAGATGCAACAAAAATTAGTCATGTTCTCAATTTCCTTGAGTTTCCCTTTCTCGATTCTCTTTCTTTGGTCTTGGGTAGAACAGAGCAAGAGATCAAAAATAAGCAAGTGCACAGATTTCTGGTGAAAAAAATTCTGAGATTTCTGGTGATAAGTACAGAATCACTTCTTGTGATTCTTCTAGCTACCGAACTCTTATCTGTCTAGAAGCACATCTGCTGACCTGAACCAGTTGCCCTTTGTAGTCAGTGGGAAGGAATAGATTGACAGATTCATCCTCTAGAGATACCAGTCTTGGACACACACCTTGGACAAGATAAAACGAACTTTGGAAATGCGTCTCTCTCTCAAAGTGAATTGGAGGAGGATCCTGGAAAAGTTCAGTTTATGTGCATTTATAAGGGTAATAACATATGAATGACTGGCAGTGAAAGAGCTAAAGCTAGGTGAGAGGGATCCTGCCTTTAATATCTTGTGGCCAACACAAAGCACACACAGAAAGGTACGTTGAGCCTAGAGTGTTGATTGCTATAGAATCCGTAGTACCATTTCTGTGTCTTTTACTTTGATTCTTATTTCCCATGTCAGTTTGGGACAAGAGAAAATCTGGGCTACCTGTTCTTTACTCAGTGAATTTCTAAAATAAAACAGATTTTGTGGCCATTCTTTGCCTTCCTTCATGATTTACACACACACACACAGAGGATGAAAAGCTTTCTAGCCATGCCATTAATCTGCAGGTACTTTAGTGAGGAGATGATGTGCAGGTTTAACAAACTACTGAAGATCAGTACTTGAAAAATGAGGACCATTGTTATTCCATGCCTTGCAGATTATGAACCGATAGCTGCAGTCTCCATCCTTTGCTTGCACTTCATAACTTGGAAATCTCTGCACATTTAGAGGAGCATTCAGCTAAAAAGGAAATGGATTTCTCCGTCTAATTAGTCTAAGTGCTCTCTCCTAGCCTTTGTCCTTGTCTTTCTGGGATCTCATTTACTGCGCTATTTAAAAGGAGCCACATCTGTTACAATGAGCTGTCTGTCAACTAAACATCCCATTTCAGACACAATTTTCTCTCACCTTTTACTTATACTTTTCAATAACAAGATGATAGATGCAGATTTTAGTCAGCAGTTCTTTAAAACTGCTGAAAGGAAAGTTTGCCTTTCTCCCTATCCTCTTACAGCCTGCAATATAGTCTTAATTTCGAGACATCATGAACACAGAACAGAAAACTTGGACGAGTTTGACCTCCATGTTTGCTATTCCTTAGACCACTATAAAGAAAATCATCTTGGTCTTTGCATGTTTTAATTGAAAAGATTGTTAATCGCTCACTAGCAATAGACATATGCCTCACTGTAAATTTTACATTCACCCCTAGCTGTTGCGGCTGGTATTGATTTAGTGTTACCCTGATAACCCTGCTGGGTGGTTTTTTACTTGATTTACATTCCCTGTGAAGGGTGGAGGTAAGATTTCCAAGAGCGTGAAAACAAAGTGACCTTACAGCTACACTCTCCTTCCTACAAGCAGCAAAGCAGTGTTTTCACCATCTGACCTTTAAAAGCAAAATTCCACAGGCCATCCTGAGAAACGCTGCTGCAACAAGATTTGTTTTCAACTACCAGGCTCAAACATTCAGGGTCAGCTTTGAATGTTGGTTTGTTACTTTGATTTTCTCCGGTGTTTTTTACTCATGCATACAGGAAAGTAAATGCAGCCCAGACGTTTGGCTGCAGGTGTTTTGGAGCCCACCTCTGGATGTGCTGTGGGTGCACAAATACACAGCACCATGCTAAAGGCTGCTGTGCCACCTCCAAGACACTCAACCATGTTTTTTAGCCCAGTGCTGGACAGAGAAGTTACCCTGGGCCCTGAAGCCTCATCACAGCTTAGCTTGGGGGAGCACAGACACTGCTTGGTGCCACCAGGACTCTACTGCAGTTTTCAGGCTGGATATGCTCCTCAGCACCACTGTGTTGCTTTTATGAGACAGCTCTTTCTCATGGCACTTTTGTGCATTTAAGCTATGAATTCTTAATATCTGGGCTTGGTTCAACAGCGACCTGGTTTTACTAGGCCTTCAGAGGCTCAGTCACAACACAAATAATGATTAATAGTAACAATAAAAAGCTTTGTCTGAAATGCCTGTGTCTTGTTTGTAATTGATGGCTTGTCAGTACTTTTTGCAAATTTAGCATCGTACAGGGAAAAGTATTTTTTAAAAAATTCATTTTCTAGCAGTTTGTCATTACTTGCTGCTCTCTCGTGTACAAATTCTGGCAGATCTGAAGTCTAAGTTTTAGTTTAACATTTTAGTCTCAGTTGAAAAGCAGACATTGCCCTTCCTGTGTAAGTTGTATATTGAAAGCCAGATTTAACATTCCTGATGAAAATCATGAGAAAAGACAGCAGAAGCAGGGCTCAGTCTTTACAAAGACCAAGATGTGCCTCTGGCCACGTGAAATGGCTGTGATAGGTGGGAAACAACATGCAGGGTTGCTAACTGTGTCTTTATGTCATTTTCCACTGTTTCTGTTTTAGACAACAAAACTCCATTGGCACCAATTGATATTTAACAACTAATGATCTGAAAGGTTTGGCCTTTACAATTGCAGGAATTATTTAAGTTAAATTTTGACACATCATCTTAGCGTACCTCTTAATACCTTCAGCTTTAGTTTATACCACGGAGTAGGTATGCTAGATACAGTACGTATCGGATCTGAGCCAGCCATAGAGCAGGCAGTCTTTGCCACATTTTATCTTACAATACAGATACCTTCCCTTGGATTGTATTTTGGCTTTGCCAAGTTCAGTGGAAAGCACAGCATACAGCCAGAGGGAACAAAATCTATGCTTTTAAACCATGTTCCTTAATGAGCCTGCCTGAAATTAAAACAGCCTCCGTTATAACTTCAAAAACCTTCCCACTCCTCAAAGATACAGTGCATGTATCTCAGAAGCAAAGTTCATGCCAAAGGGTTTTTTTCTTTTTTTTTAGCTTAGCTGCCAAATGCTGCATTAACTCAGTAACTGAAATGCTGATTCATCAGACCCTACCCCTCAGAAATGCCTGTGTGCTCTCAAATAGAGATGGCTTTCTCTTCTGAGAGTTTAGATGCCTCTTCTGTAACAAGTTTCAAGCTTTATAGCCTCAAGAGATACCTCATCCTTATGTGGTTCTGGATTGCCACTGTAGATTTAGATCTATCAGCTGCCCTTTCAAAACTTCTCATAGATGGAAGGGCATGGGTTGTATTATTATTATTATATGATGTATATTTTAGTTATTCTATTTATATACTCTTTTATCCATATTTTTACAAAAGATCTTCATTTGGAAGCTGGATCACAGGTGTTGCTATCTGTTAGTCTTACGGTGGATAGTTGTATCAAGTGACCCTAGCTCAGCAGGCACACGTACTTTAATTGAAACTGAAGTGATTCACACTGCTACCAGCTCCCTTGATTTTCTGATTTTCTGATTTCACTAAAATCACAAGATTTCAGCAGTAAGTTCAAAGTTAAGAAAAAATTAACACAAGAGAAGAAATAATGAGAGAAGGGCACAGTGACATAGAAACTGGGGGAAACAGTATTGTTCAGGGCAAAATTAATTTGCTGGGCAGGGGCAGATGATGTGGCCTAGAGTGTCTTGTGGAGGGAAAAATCACCTTACTCAGTAAATGAATGAAATACAACAGTACTAACTTTTTCACAAGCAATTGGCAAACATAGTTTAAAAGGAAAATTACTATTATTTGGTTTTAACCTCAAAAATGCTGCAAAATTTACAACCTGACTTATGGATCTCAAGGGTCTGACTGAATCTTTTTGAGTTACCTCTATTTTCACTGAATCCATAATAAACAGTTTAGATTAAATTCACTGGTCAACTGCATATAGGGCAAAGAATACGACAAATTTCATATTTTTTCGCCATCTGATTCACCCAAATCTGGTGATGAAAAGATTGCAGCAAAATTTCTTTTTTGGATTCAAAGATACTTAGTTTTGACCTGAATCTGTTCAAATACAGCTCCTGTTGTTATTTACAATGTTATCAAGTGACGGTGTTTTTTAAAACATTGTAATTCCCCTCGCACTGGTATTTTATGGGCTGAGGTCCCATGATCCTCATGCAGCTGTCAAAACCTCCAACTTTCCCAGGACAACTGTTACAGTTTATTTAAGTGCTGTCAGTGCCAAAAACTGGGGCGTTCTGGAAATCTAAGGGTAGCTCAAAATAAACTGAAGCTGAGTGTCAGAAAAAGTGAAACAGGGAATATATTGCTCACTGAGTTAATATGAACTAGATAATAAAAACCTTCTTTGAAAAGAAGGAGCCACCACCAGAATTTCTTTTTTTTAACTGCAAAACTCAGTACTGAAAGACTGCAAAAAGTAGGCACTTCACCCCAGAACTGAGGGTTGGCTTTGCATCGCTGTGCAAATACAGCTTTTGCCATAGGACAGGCACGTTCTTTTACAGCTTAATAAACATGGCAATCATCCAGTCATGTCCCAGGGATGCCAAACCTTTACTTTCCCCACTTAGCCCTCACTGACAAACACTTTCAGTAACTTCTACAGGGCCATTCACAATAATGGGAGGGCTATCAAGATCCGACCCTAAAGGAACCCAGACAAGACAAGCAAAAAATGGGTATGTCTCAGAAAGATAAGAAAAGCGGGACAAAGGTGATAACAAAAGATTACAGATGTGTCTTGCCTTTTCTCCTTGTATATTCGCAGGTGGCTTGATTGAGAAGAATCTGGTTCATCCCAGCAG
This sequence comes from Mesitornis unicolor, assembly GCF_000695765.1. Lineage (NCBI taxonomy): Eukaryota > Metazoa > Chordata > Aves > Mesitornithiformes > Mesitornithidae > Mesitornis > Mesitornis unicolor. The sequence goes on along the minus strand of NW_010161578.1, from coordinate 28,814 downwards.
CAGCGGGGGGCACTGTAGAGGTCAGGGCTGGAAGGCAGCAATGGGATCAGCCAGGAGCATATGTATCAGTAGGCTTTTTTGACACATCTTTGTAGGTTTGTTGGCCTGCTGGGCTGCATAGCCTTTCTGATACAAAAAGCAGCATCCAAAGAAAACACATTGGTGAGTCTTAAGGTAAATGCAGGGTTACAGATTTAGTTTTCAAAGTTTCCTTTCAATTTATTTTAAAAAAATTAAATTGGTACTACCAAATTTAATGACAAGGCTACCCTGCTGAGTTTGGAGCCCAGAAAGCTATTGTCTCCCTGGTCTATGTATCCTAGACTGTGCTAATGTTTCCTATAATGCGGCTAATAACCAACCATCAGCAATAAATGCCTTGTCATCTCATTGTTGCACACAGCAATAGCTGGAGCAGTGATACTGACAAATGAACCTGCGTAATCACTTTAGATTTCTTTGTTACATTTCACAGTGTGAAGACTGCTTCTGCTCAGCACGTCACAAAAAAACAAACAAGAGCTATAGCTGTCTTTTCCATCAATCTCAGCTTATTTTTGTCAGCTTTCTGCCTGTACAGCCACAACCCCACCACCGCTTGACAGCAGATGAGGGAGCCAATGTTTTGGTGAAGGGGAGATGGATGGTGGTCAGAGTGAGACAGGTAGACCTCTGTGCTCTCCCTCCACCTTTATAAACAATTTTTGTCTTGAGAGAGCAAGCAGATAGGGGGAAAGTGAACTTTTTTGTACTTTCGAAGGCTGCTTCACATGGAAAAAGAGAAAAGGGGGGGAGAGTGGGCTCTCATTAAAATCCAGTTGAGTCTGCCATTTTCCCTTTTACCTTTTCAATCTTTTTATAGTTTCAAATCATTAACTATCAGCGTGAAGCTCAAAGGTAGCGCTAGCCATCTATGAAACAGTGACACATTTGACAATAATGCTTTTGAAGAGCTTGTCACATCCTCTTCCCAAATCAGTCTCATTAATGCTCAGACTGTCTCTTTTCTCCTTGCTTCTTTTCTCCTGATTTCTCTCTAATTAGCTTGTTTTTTTATGCTCCTTCGTTCCACAGTTTGAGCTTAAAAAAAAAAAAAAGAAAAAAGAAAAAAAGAAAGGAGGTGGATGTCATTTCCATGAACCCCAAGGCCAAGTTAATCAGCAGAATTAATGACTCTCTTACCCATTAGACTTGGGGCTATGGTGCTTATATGGCAGTACCCAGTGTTCACCGATCCCATGCTTCTTCACTTTGCTCTGACAAATGTAAACTTTTGCTCTCTCTTGCAAGCATGCTCCCTGATCCACTCAGCCCACCACGCTCCCCTTCAGCCTGCAGTGGCTGCCATGACCCAGTAGAGCAGCCTAGGTATGCCACTGCTGCCCCCTGTTAGCTCTTCAACAAGGAAAGTAGAAAAGCTTATCATATGAAACAAAAAAAGATTGATATGAGGTGGCATTGCTTTTTCTTCTCTCTTTCTTGTGTTTCTCTCTCCTAGCACTGTGCCTGAGCTATGTCAGTTCCACTACTGCTGTTCTCCATGTAGATGCTTTGGGACACTGACCTGGAAAAGTGGCTGGCAGCCCTTGGTACTTCAAATTCAGCATGAGGCACGGGACTCTGCAAAACAAGATAGTCACAGGATTTATCTTGTCTGAGGTGCTTTACCTTCCCCCCTTCATAACCTGCTCATGCAATGGTGTGGTGGGTTGACTCTGACTGGACACCAGGTGCCCACCAAAGCTGCTCTCTCATTCTCCATCTTCAGCTTAATAAGGGAGAGAAAATATAATGAAAGGCTTGTGGACAGAGATAAGGACAGGGAGAGATCACACAGTAATTATCATCACAGGCAAAACAAACTTGACTTGGGGAAATTAGTTTAATTTATTACTAATCAAAGCATACTAGGGCAATGCCAAATCTCAAAAACACCTTCCCCCAACACCTTCTTTCTTCCTGGGCTCAGCTTTACTCCTAGATTTCTCTACTTCCTCCTCCCAGCAGCACTGGGACAGGGAATTGGCATTGCAGTCAGTTCATCACATGTTGTTTCTGCTGCTCCTTCCTCCTCAGGGTCAGGACTCCTCACACTCTTCCTTTTCTCCAGTGTGGCATCCTTCCCATGGGAGACAGTGCTCCACAAACTTACAGTTTGGAGCACTTACAGTGCTCCAATGTGAGTCCTTCTCAAGGGCTGTAGTTCTTCATGAATTGCTCCATACCTTCCACAGGGTACAGTCCTTCAGGAATAGACTGCTCCAGTGTGGGTCCCCCACGGGGTCACAAGTCCTGCCAGCAAACCTGCTTCCACATAGGCTCTTCTCCACAGGTCCACAGGTGCTGCCAGTAGTCTGCTCCAGCATAGGCTTCCCATGGGGCCACAGTCTCCTTTTTGGCACATCCACCTGCTCCAATGTGGAGTCCTCCATGGGCTGCAGGTGGGTATCTACACCACCATTAACATCCATGGGCTGCAGGGGCACAGCCTGCCTCACCATGGTCTTCAGCATGGGCTGCAGTGGAATCTCTGCTCCAGCACCTGAAGCACTTCCTCCCCGTCCTTCTTCACTGACCCTGGTGTCATGTCTCACATGTTCTCACTCCTCTCTCCGGCTGCAATTGCCATTGAACAGTAACTTTTTGCCCTTTTAAAATATGTTATCAAAGAGATGATACCACCATCGTTGACTGGTTCAGCCTTAGCTAGGGTCTGTCTTAGAGCCAGCTGGCATTGGCTCTGTCAGACACAGGGGAACTTTCTAGCAGCTTCTCACAGAAGCCACTCCTGTAGCCCCGCCCCCACTGCCAAAACCATGCATGCAAACCTAATACAAATAGGCAAAATGTCACTTGCCCTTTTTTTAAAACAGAAACAAGAACAGAAAAAGAGGCTTTAATGTCAGGAGCAA
>NW_010161578.1:16052-25871 GCF_000695765.1 Mesitornis unicolor | reverse complement strand
GGAAAGAGCTCTTGAGCTCAGACATGAGCTCCTGATGCCCCTGTTGTTGGAGGACATGCCAACAAGGATGGCAGGGAAGGGCTTGCACAGTCAGGGAGTCCCTTTGGACAGGCAGAGGGTTCCCCAAAATTTATTTGCAGGGTTTATTTCAAGAATCCTTTCTCAAGCCTTCTTGCAGCACGGTGTGCCTGAGCCTTTCTGGTCTGAGCTGCGCCTGTCCTCTCATGTTGAAGGGGGTCAGTCCTGGCTCCTGTATCACTGGGGATGGCAGAGCAGAGGCATCCAAGAACTCTCAGCACGGGTAGAATTGTTGCATTTTCACCTGTTCCTCCCTCGCACTGGTCAGTGTGACACCACTGTGTAGACTAGGCCAGGTCCCAAACCAGGTCCTCAGGGTAGTCTGCTGTCAGTCTGCCTTTCCCTGCTTTTGGGAGTGCTTTCACCAGGTCATCAACACATAATGATGCTGTTTGCATCACTGAAGAGAGAACATGCTCAGGCCCTGAGCTGGTGGAGAGTTCCTCTTTTTGTGACACTGAGTTTTGCACCGAAACTTTGGGTAGTTTTTTCTTCTCTTTTTCCAACTGCTTGATTCACAGTTTTAACAAAATTGCATTACTATACAGGCAAAATACAGACAGCCCAACTCTCCTGCCCCAGCTACCTCTGTTCAGGAAACAGCATGCTTCCTTAAAAAAGGGATATTATGAGAAAGGACTTTGCTTGGCTTGAAGAATGAGGTGGGGGTAAATTGGCATTCTGAGAGGATAGCCTTGTTTTCACACTTGTAACAAAAAAAAAAGCACCATCCCTGGGAAAGATTTGCACACCTGCTCTAGTCTGCAGCCACACAGCCCTAAAAATCAGCGGCAGCTCTGACTTGATCTCACTAGGAGAGAACTGACTTCTGGCAAGCGTCTCATGTTGAAGCAGCACAGCAGGGCATCATCCATGGCACTCAAACCTTCCAGAAGGCACAGCAGTCATCCCAAAAATGTTGCCATGCTTCTGAAAACACCCCAGTTATTTTAGCCTGGGTGATCTCTATACTTTAAAGGACACCAAAAATTGAGCTTTCCCTCATGCTTTTTGCACATTGAAGTGGTTTTGCCGATAAAGACACAGCCTCTGCAGTGAAGTCAAGAGCCTCTCTCCACAGAAAGGTGCAGGATACCAAGCCAAAGTCATATGAGGTACAAGCTGCTTGCACGGCAACTAGTATGGACATTTTCAACTAACAGAAATATAAATAAAAGACAAAAGACAAGTACTATGTGGCAATGCACCCAAGAGCATCCAGGAAAGATAGATACCTTTTTGTATAGTCATGCCGTTTAACTCCCTACACTGCTTTTAACTATATACACACAGGCCTTGCTACAGCATGGATGTGAACTGGGGTCAGCCAAGACTGAACCCTGCCTTCTACTTCTTTGCGGAGCACAGCACTTAAATAAAGGAGGCAAAAATAGGTAGAAGCATGAGAGAAGAGCTGTGCGAGGCTCCTCACTCCTCCAGGAAGCAAAAAGCCTGGGAGCACTGCCTCTTCCAACTCTGCTACCTGCCGTGGACTAGTTCAGTCTCTTACCATAATTTTTATGCAATAACTTCATTATGGTGACCCTGCTTTCAGCTCTGTCGCTGACCATTTCTCTCTCCGGGTCCTCAGCAGTGCTGATTTCAGTGCCATGGACTCACCCCGCACCACATTCTCTTCCTCTCAGGTATGAAGGCTCATGCTGTGCCATGCAGCCCATCCACGCTAAAGAAGCCACTTGCACAAGCACTGAGCAAATGCCACGCTGAGCCCCAGTGTGCCAGCTCCTTTCTATCAGCCAAATGAAACAGTCTGCAGGATTAAACCTTTGAATTGCAGCTGCAGTGCTGAAAATGAACTGATTCAGGTGCAATTCTACTTTGCACATGCAAGCAAAATCTCCACACGGTGCTGTAAGCCTGATTGCACACTGGTGCAAGTCCTTTCCTCCTTCTCTCGTAAACTGGGACTTCACACATGCAGCCATGTCAGGTTCTGCAACAAGAAGTTGAAAACACGGTTGCAAAAATACACAAGATGCATCTAGACATGAGGAAGCTTCAGTATCAGCCATGCAGCCGCTCTCCTTTAATTCGTTGCTGTGCAATAATGACAAGCACGGGTACAAGCCAGCAAGCACGTTCTCCATATCCCGTTACCCGTAGCTTTTCCCTTCTTTGGGGAGGCCTTTCACACCGTTCCCAGATGGCTCTTTTTCTTCTTGAAGTGTGACCCTGCTTGGCAGCCATCATGGCTTTCGTGTGGCTACAGCCCTACTATGCGAGACTCTGGGTATGACCTAAGGAGGGACAATGGAGCTGGACCACGAGGTTGCAGGCAAATGGCTGTTCAAGAAGCAAGGTTATGGAGAACATCAACTCCTCTACACAAGCTTTAACTGGCTGTTTTGGGCACAGGAGTTATCAAACCCTGTAAAAATATTTTGAATGTGGATAAAATAAATGACAGAACACTGAGTTCCCCTCCTTTCCATTTATCTTTCCTGAATATTTGTTTCAGCTTCTTAAAGTCACACAGGTTCTTCCTGAAGGGCCCAATCCTCTCAAGCAAATGAGAGATAAATCCCAAATAGATTAAGACATTACAGATCTGGCCTGTTTAGCACTTGTCACTGCCAGCAGCTGTGCCCCAGTAGCACCATTGCCCTCATTACCAATGTCTTGCCCAAGCCAGCTCTGGCAGTGACAGTGGTAAAACATACTTGCTGCTATACATGTGCTTAGGGTGCCTCTTGGACTGCAAACCCGTTAGGGGTACTGCAGTCCTGGTGACATCTTCTAAGGCTCAGTCCCACCTCATTCATAGCCACATGAAAGCCACAGCTGCTTTGCAGGCTGCTGCATGTGAGCACTATGAAGAATTCTCTAATATGAACTTCATAATGCAGCAAAAACATTGGCCTCAAATTTTCCTGCAAAACAGTGAGAAAAGTTACCTTGGTGGCCACTGGGGGAGAATAATAATCAGTGAAAAAATTAAGATAAAATCCATGAGTAAAAACCGAGCAGTAGCCTAGCCAATGATTATCATTAACATTTCTCCCTCATGGAGACATTATTTTGCCACTGTACTTTTCATGTGCTGTTGTTTCAGATTCACTGGACCGATGTGACTGAGCAATCGCTCCCCTCACCCAAAACTAAACTGACCTGAGAGAACATATTTGATTTTATTGCTTTGCTTTGAAAGCCTATTCAGAATTCAGTGCTTCTTTAGATATAGCATTAATATGCACTTTTCTAAAGTGCTTTCAACAGTAAATATAGCAGACCAGGGATAGATTTGGCCCAATGCATTTAACCATATGAAATAGAGCCAAGGCACAGGGGACATCCTTGAGTTCCAACTCATCTGCCCCCCAAAATCCATAATAATAATATTTTTATTTTAGCACTCATACCTGAAGGCCTCTAGGTACTTTAAAAAAATGTATAGAGTAGTAAAAGCAATTTAGTCCCCAATACTTGAATATTTTAATTCATGGTAGATTATTATTCCTCTGCACACATATTGCCTTAGTCATCTACATTTTTATACCCTTTCTTTTTACTGTGCAACTGAGTTCTTAACTATATTTATGGACTGCTGTATTTTCCCTGTACACCTATGCACCTTATTATTTATTCATAATCTCCTACTTCCCTTTAAGTTACCGTTTGCAATATATTTTTAAAATCAATAATAAAGCCTAAACTCCAGATTCTGATTTTTTTGTGTTTTTTTTTTTAACTAAAGAAGAGATTGCATGGGGCTCAACAATGTTTGGTTTACACACAGGAGTGAAGACAAGATTTGGCCCAAGAATACATCACTCCAGGTAGGAGGGAAACCATTAAGATTCACACCACATCCTGCCTCTCTTGCACACAAACAATGAGCAGGCACAGGTATCGGACGACTCCAAGCCTGTTGTGAGGAGGATGAATTTTCTAGCACAGACGTCTCATTAACCCTCAAAATTCCTCATAGCAGCAGGTTAGCCAAGGCCTTAACGGCACTCTGCGTTGTTTCCCAAACCATCTTCCTGGAACCAAGGATGCACTTGGCAAGTCCGTCCCAGGAACACTGGCACCTTTGACAGCACCATCACAGGTAGGTCTGTGTGCAGCCATTCAGTTCAGGAGTGCTGTATGTTTAAAAATATTGCACTTATGAGCCTGGTGTTTTTCCATGTCTTGTTCCCTTACAGGGCTTTTCCAGAGAGGAATATTGAGTACAGTTAATCTGAATCAACTGCTAAAATGGATTAGTTAAAAATGCATTAAATCTCTATGTTCATATTCTCCTTCAGAATTAACTTGGCCTTTATGAGACTTATCTTTAATTCTGTACAAGAACATCTACACAGGGATTTAATGCAATTTAATCAATCCACTTTAAATTCAGATCATTTAGCTAGTTTAGATTTCTCTCCTTCCACGTGCCTGTGTAGACTAACCCACAACTCAACACATCTGAGAGATGACCAGCAGAGGGTAGGACTCTGTACAGTGTTGTACCTGTTTTCCTGAAGGATAGTGTACACTTCATATTCTTTTGTGCATATATGCACTCAGAGGGCCTGGCAAAGCATCCACACACCCTTACAGTTTTGGAGGAAACTTGCTCCTGAAAACAGCCAGAATCTTTTTCATAATAGCCACACAAAGACACCCAGCAATGGCCCTTAGGAAGTCCACATGGTTCTATCAGGGTTGATGCAAGCACATCCTCCATGAATAATTCAGATGTCCAGATGGAAGGAGACAGTTCTACCATTTTTTGTAAATTCCCTCCTAGGGACCGAGTCATGGGGAGACACAAGCACTGTTTCTTACACCACCTTCTATTCAGTGAGCTGCTGTTACCAACAGGGCAAGCCATGGGGTTGTTACTGTTTATTAGCTATTCCAGCAAACCAAAAACAGGTCTCTACCTGGAGTTACAGGAAACCAGCTGGTCCCACTTGATTGTCTGTTTTTGGCAATGCTTAAATGTGGAACATTTATGCTTCTTTCAGGAAACTACCATGTTTCTCTGACTTTTCTGTCTTAGAAAGGAGAAATGAGCTGTGAATACAAAACCTTGCTGTCTTACATCTTTCCCTCTTTCCCCATATATTCACACCAATATATCTAAGCCTTCTTACTCTCTACTACGTATTTTTCTCTTCAGAAGTCATATATTTCACTGTTCATCTCCTAAGGGCAGCAAGAATATCACATGAAAGGGAGGTATCATTTCTCCACTATTCCTTTGGGCTTCATATCATAATTCAGAATGGCCCAGACAAGCCTGTAACTTGTAGGATTTTGCAAGTTTTTCCTGCATGCTATCTTTTCTAAAAATATTTGAAAAAAAATCCTAAATACCAGCAGACACAATACATATGAGAAAAATATTCTTTATTGCTGAGTTTGAGATTAAGAAAGTGAGGCCAGTGAGAGTCAAGAAGATGCTGCATTAGTGTAGAAACAAGTGAGGCGTAGACTGTGTCACTACCTTCTCACAATGTAGCCACATGCCCTTAGACTGCATGAGGAGAGGAAAAATGGCATCTTTTATATCACACACATCCAGTCACTGTCATCTAAAAATAAAATTGGCTTACCATGAGCACCTGGACAAGTGTCACCAGAGCTCTCTGTCAGAGGCAATTAAGATTCATACGAAAGGCTTGCTCTGAGTTTGATGCCATTCCCAAGCTATGGGATCAATGCTTTCCCCTCTGTTTCTCCATACAGACTCAGGCACCAATCTCCCAATGTGTTTACAACATTGCTCTGTCCCTCTGCCTACATCCACCCTTGTCCCATTGGCTTCACCATCAAGCTGTTACCAAGCTCTGTACCCTAAAGACTATCTTCAGTGGATTATCTTTTCTCCGCTCTATGTATAGACCAGTTAAAAAAATTTCATCACTATATCTTCCTTCTTTCTGTTCAAATAATCAAAGCACTTTTCCAGGCCTTTGCTACTCCCCTTCTCAAGGCGTACAGACTCACCTCTGCAAGCAGTAGCCATTCTTTTCGTAGCATCACTTCCTCTGCCTTCCAAGCACATTGTCTCCAGCTTCACGTGCCTCACACCTTCACCTATTCATTCTAGCCTTTTGCTTCATTTCCCACCAGCCAAATCCTCCATGCTGTCACCAACACCAGCCTTGCTGCCTGCTCTTCACCTTCTTGTGATGATATTTTTAACATGCTAATTAGTATAGGCCCTTACAAAATACACCCTTTCTATGCCTGTCCACCAGGTTTATCCACCAGTCCTTCTATTTCTATTCCTCTCTGCTGGGAGGTCCCATAAAACTAGCCCCTTAGAAATGGCTAGGGCAGCCAGCAGCCAGCTGCCACACAATTTACAGCGTTTTCATTGCAATTGCTTTCATAGCTTCAAATCACTTTGCTCCTCTCTTTGCCCTCCTTCCTTTATTTTAGGCTACACAACTTTACATGTGCCTTTGTATGGCACCAACCAAACACCACTGCTCCTGAGTCCCAGTTGCTCCTACTGAAATGCAGACATAAAATTGTAGCATCTTGGGACACTGGAAATACCCTGGGTGTTAAGATAGATGTTGTCTTGTCTCTCTCATACACACACAAACTTTAGGTGGTCATGTAGAGTGTAAGTGAGAAGCCCTACTAAAACTATAGTTAGTGAAATGCCCTTTTGCTTATATCTTGGTGCAATAAGAATATCTGTCATTTTCTTAGTGGTTTGCTGCTTGGAGGGTGATTTTAATTAAAACGTAAAATGTCAAACATTAGTAAGAAGGAGGATAACCCTGTGGGGAGTGAGGATGAATCAAATTTATTAGTCACTGAGCAGCAGGCTGGTAGCCCTTCGCTTGGAGAAACTTTAAAAGGCAGTTAATGCGAAATACAGAATCAGTCTTATCTCCCTCTATTCTAAATAACCTTCTGAAAAACAGTATCACAGGTTTCCACCAATTCCAGAAATTAAAGACAAATCTACTACAGAGATTAAAACAGCCTTATTCTGTGTATGCAGGACACATGAAAACTAAGGCTCATTTGTGGACTGTAAAGGAAAATGTCTCTCTTAGGGGTATTTATCCCTGTTATCAAGAAAAGTCTGTGTTTGCATTGTATGCAGTGTGTAACAGGACTGTAAGAGTCACTGGTAGCAAGCTCGAAAACCAACCCTTGGGACTATCTCTTAGGAAATTGTTTCCAAGAGCAGAACTTGCCAGACCACACTGCTCAGGAGCAAGGATGACTAAAGACCCCTGTACGCAGGAGCAGAGAAGGTCAGGATTGCAGCACAGATAAACTGCACCTGTCCTCCTACTGGCACCACATTCTCTGCAGTTCTGCTTTATACTGCTGCTGAATCCACTGGATCATTCTGTCTGTCTTCCTTATCATCCACAGACAAATAGTATCTTTGTTATTTCATAATGTTCCCTTTAAAAAAAATGTTTCTGGAGTACTTTTTACAGCATCAAGCTAACAAACATTCACTTTTTGTTTCCTTTTGTCTCCAAGTTTCAAATTTAATAGATTCAAAGGAGGAGTAGAACAACATCCCAGCTAATCTCATAGATATATTGCCTTGTGACTTATTTCCCATACAGATTACTGAGAAGCTTATGAAGACGTTGAGAGCCCTGTACCTTACGCACACAGCTAAATGAACATAGCGACACAGATCTAACCATGCCTTGCAAAGTTGGGGCTATGGGTGGGTGCCTCCAGCTGGATTTTCAGCTCCTCTACAAATGGATGGTGGCATTTGCTGTAAGCACCTCTATGCATAGCAGAAGCCACAGATTTTGATTGATAATCATGTCCCTGGGCTTATTTCCAGTCCCCACACAGTTCAAGCACTCCTCCCCTGGTCATTCCTGGTCCACACACTCAGGCTGCACCCTCATCCTTAGCTGCACTACCTTCATGCTAGGACTGGGCTGCCTTGTGCAAAGTGGGTAAGTCCTGTCCTTGAGAGAGTATCAGCTGCTACAGGAGAAATCAAGGCAGCCATCTCAACAGAGAAGTGAAATAGGGGGTAATTTTCACACCATCACTTCATAATGCAATGATTTTTAAATTTTTTTTAAACTTGTGATGGGGTGTAAATCCTGGTAAAGATTTTGAACAGCTTTTAGCTAAGAGTCCTTAAAATTAAACTGTTTCATTCAACTTGAAATCTAATTCGACATGGCAGGAAAGACAGGCAGCATTTGGGAGGTGGGGGGGGCAAGGGGAGAAAAAAAGAATAGAGCAACAATATAGAGCTTACAAATTACAACCAAGTGGAGCTGTCAATAAGATCTTGCTCACCATATTGTCACAGAATTTTCCTTCTGTGTCACGTTGGTCATTACTGTAATACTACATGAGAAATCACTCCATCTGTTAAAAAAGGAAAAGAAAAGCAGCTGCTATCCTCCTGCAAAGATGGAATTAACAAACACCCAGTAACTGTATTCCTTTCAACTTTTGCAGTCACAATTTTAGTCCTACTTTATTTGTGCCACACAAGCCACCAAGCAGTTCTACTCATTAACCAACACAAAGGATGCTACCTATGGAAACTGCAATGACCGTGACAGTTTTAGCCCCTGCACTGATGGTTTGGAGGGCTTCAGGGTTTCTCTGGTGGCAAGGACAGAGATGTTAACAATTTGGGGAGGGGAGCACTAATCCAGTCATTGCAGTAGAATAGAAGAGATCTTCATAGGGATTCAAGGTTATTTTGCTGACTTAGCTTGGCAGTTGAACCAGATGAGTCTCATTGCATCCAGCCACAAAAAATAAAATCATTTGAATGTGTGAGACAGAGGACCCTGGAGCAAGAGCAGCAGACTGTCACCAGAGGTACTCAGGAGGAAGCCTGGGCTAGGATTTTATGACTTACCATTAACACTGAGCAACTCATGGGGTCCCTGGGAACAGGTTTCTTCAAGATTACAGATACACTGTAGGTACCAAGGGAAGGGCTGGGTGGGATCGCACCTATGTCCCATACTTTTCTGTACCTAAATTAAGCTGGAGGGTAACCTGTAGCTCCTGAGATTCAGGAGGGACATTAAGCCAACATCAGGGAGAGCTCAAATCAAACATCTAATGGAGACCAAATCCTAAAACAGTCATGTTTCTCCTATAAAGGGTGAGATCGCTAAACACCACCTACCAAAAAGGACCAGTAGCAAAACCAGATATGATAACCAATGTATCTAAAAGCTATAGAAGAACGAAGGCTGGTTTGAGTGTCATCAGGCAGGACTGTACTGGAAAGAACATGTTGCAGTTAGATAGAGCCAGCTGTTAAATAATGTACCAGGAAAGCTCCAACCTGCCCACGTGACACTCCTTCTCCATGTTTGCGTCTGCCTCCTTACCCTCCCCTCCATTCCCTCAGGCTTGGCTCTGGGATCCCATCAATGGCTGCTGGCAGATCCCTGCACCAGCTTGAGCCATGACCAGCCATGGTCAAGAGCCACAAAGTCACAGGAGGGTATCTGGATGTGTATCACCACACTCATGTCACTCTTTTTACGCTCTTCACCAAGCATCTGCTGTTGGCCACAGATGGGATAGGAGCCTCATCAGAGGCATGATGTTACAGTGAGTATAGCTGTTATTATGCAAGGGTGGTTTGTTGGGTTTTTTTCCATCAGTTCAGACTTTTATCCCTGGCAGGTTGCTTCAACAAACTAATTGCTGCATTTAGGCTGGAGGATAAAATATAAGAAGCAAACACAGTTCCAGCTGTTTGAACAGAAACTCCCTGAACTCTAAAAGGGTTCA
>NW_010161578.1:0-16021 GCF_000695765.1 Mesitornis unicolor | reverse complement strand
CTGATCCATTTGCTGTCCTGTAAGACTCTCCAGTTCATTGCAGGGGGGGATTTGCAGCTATCTGTGGCAGAAGGAAAATGCCAGTAGGCAGCATCATTCCAACAATCTACAAGTTGGTACTATCATTTCCTGGAAAGAATTAATTTTGTTGTAAGTGAGTTATATCTGTTCATCTGGTCTGTTAATTCATCCAAAGGCTTCATCATTCTTCATCATAGGCCCAATGGCTACTGTATCTGGTAGGATATCTCAAAATAATAATAAAACGTACTCCATTAATTGAGTATTATTTATATTATAACAATACAATATCCAAGTGAGACCAGAGTTACATTTTCTAGCTCAAGGGCATAATAAAAATCTAGTTCCAAAGAATTTTTATGGAGAAAGCAAGGGAAATTGAGGCACAGTGGTCTGAAGCGCTGCTGCAGGAGGGTAGCTAAGCAAGGAATAGAATTGCATGTTTTAAGCCCCACTAATATATTTATAAACAGGACTTTCATGTTAGTATCAATGTAAGATATTCAAATAAATTGCACCCACTAAAATAACTACTAAATCTGTTCAAAAATTTTTCAGAGAGCTTGAACCAAATGTCGCCAGAAAAAGAAGTAAGATTTTTTTCATAAGAGCCCATCAGTTTTCAGCAGAAACAAAAAAGCAAAGCAAACAAACAGACAAGAAAAACCCTCCCTGGGAAAGTTTTCACCAAACCAGGGTGAATCTTCTGGCCAAGCCTAGAGAAAGCCCTAGGGGGCTAAAGCCCACTGATTCAGAGTACGGACTGGCCCAAGGTCTCCCCCATTTTGGAGAACCACATCATGGTGGGCTAAGTCCTTCTCATTTTACCTTCACACTTCTGCAAGCAAATGCAGAAGATCAGATCTCCTGTCCCTGTCCCAAACAGGATAAACAGAAACTTTAAACAGGGACTTCTCCACCAAAAGGGTTCCCACGTAGCTTATTTGAGAGGCTCTGGAGTCTCAAAATCAGCAGAGGAGTCAGGTCTCCTCCCTATCTCTGCTACCTATGTGTGTGGGACAGAGCTACTGGCTTAGCACACATCATGGGTTTTAAACATAACAAAATATGCTCTAAGGGCTGGCTGACTTTCCAGCCCTATTGTTTTGACCAGGGACAAGCCACAGGGCTTGGATCCGTGCAGGCATTTTAGATACCACAAAGTTTGTTGCTACCATTTATGTGGCTTTGGTTCAAGCCATTTCGTTTTGACAAGAAAGGGAACTGTGCCATTTTGAGGCATCATGACATGAAGGCATTCAATGCATCTGCCAGTCTGCCACCGTGCAGTTTTTCAGTGTAAAGGGTCAGCAAAACCACTGCACCACACATGAACTTTTACATCGCCGTAGTTATTGTGCAAATGAAAAACTGTTTTACGTAGCATGCCTGACCGGGAGCTTGGCACCACTGCAAGAACTAGTCTATGTAGCAAACTGGATTTTATCACAGGCTGAAAGACTCTTAAAGTCCTTGAATACAAAGAGCTCCATTTAGAAAGAAATTGCAGTGTGTAAATATAATCCACAATCAAGGCTCTCAGAGTCACAAAATAGCTTGACTATATCTCTGATTACTAATTTAATCAGGCACCACAAGCACTTAAGTGAAGAACCCCAGCCAGACAAAGGGAGCTCCTTACAGCTGTTTTTACCAGGCTGTATTTTGCAATAGACATGTGAGCACAGATCACAGTTTGTAAGCGATCCCATGTCTAAGGGGCAACATTTACTAAAACAAAGTGAAATTGCATTGATGCGAATTGCAACAATCTGCACAGACCCAATCCTGCACTAGTAAACCATGTAGTTGCCATGTTATGAGAAAACACAAATCTTTGCACCATTCAGACTGACTCCTGTTTAGTCAGGATGCATCAGAAGCTAGAGCTAGCTTGAATGGCTGAAAAAAATGGGTTTTTATTGGAAAGATCCAACATTATTTCCTCTACAGAAATAAATAAATTAATAAATAAGTCAAACCAAAACCAGACAGGTGTCTGCTACAGATGCAATTCTCACCTCAGACTAAGCAAAAGCCCTAAGTAACCTGTGCTCTGCAAAACAACTGGGGAGAGCAAGGCCTGGTGGGACTTTTCTGAGCTGAGAGCTCCCTACAAGCTGCAGAGTTACGGGGGCCAGCCCAGGGCAGCTGCAGGTCCCATGCAGCAGATGGAAAGTCTTCCTGACCTCCTTCCCCTCTGGACTCTGAACAGTGTCTGCAGAGGAAAGTGGGATCTAATGTCACTTTATTCTTTTTAAATTGCCAAAGAGTACACATCTCTCTGGCTACATTTTAGGTGTCTTAAATACATCTGTAGATCTGGGTGTCAAAGAATAAAACAGTGTGAGTACACAGGCAGCCCTTGTTTTTTACGCCACACCCCTTTTTCACCAATTCACCTTGTTCAGTCCAGTCTAACCAAAACCCTTCGGAGCAATTCAGCTACCACCAAGGCACCTTCTTCATGGTGCTGTGCCACAGACTGCCAATCCCATATGGACACATCAAACACAGCAGGGAAACCAAAAGTGATGCAAACTTTACATTCCTATTGATCAGTCTTATGATCAGCCCACTGCTGCTTGCAGGCATTAATTATAACCATTAGTTTAATATTCTGACAATATCTCAAAGTAATATAAAAATATCTATATGACACATTCTCCCCCTCTCCCACCCTCCTCCTTGCTCAGCCCGAAGTAAGCAGTGGGTGAAAAAAAAAGAAATCATAATGCCACATAACATGAAATCTCTGCTTAGTTGGATGTATTAATAGCCCAGCCCATTTTCTGATGTAATTGCATTAATTGCTCCTGTCCCAACTGGCTTTCCAGGAGAAAAAGGAAGGCTCATTAAAATATTAAACAGGGTAAGTGTTGGGGGTTTTGTTACGGCTTTGCACACAGATGTGAAGCAGAGTGCTAAATATCAGCACTCTGCCTAGTTGAAGGCTGTTGTGTTAGCAGGAATCCTCACCTATTCGTATAAACTAGCATGTACCAGATGGCTCCATGGGAGTCAGGAGGCTTGAAATGGAGCAATCATTCAGTCTGCAGATGGAATATACAGTACGTTCCCAGTTAAGTAAGGCGCTCATTTATTCAGATAGATTTTGCAGATATGGAGCGTGTCTCGGAGGACAAGCCAGTTTCTGTCTCCAGATTCCTAGCAAATTTCTAAGCTAGGTCCATCCTCCATCATGCTTCTGCTACCGGAGTCCAGCAAAAAGCCCTCTCACTAATATGGTGAATTTTGCTCATCTTGTGCTGAAGCACTACACTGAACACAACATTTCCAAATATGTTTTAAATCTTCCAATCTGGAAAATAAAAGGTGCTCAAATCTATTTTTTCTTTTCACTCATCATGCAAATATTTGGACAGAACCTTTTAATTCAGTGCTCCATTCAGATGAGAATTACATATTTATATGGTAGTTATGATTATTTATCACCAGAAAATAAATCAATGACTTAATACTAATTAAGACCTGCAGCAGCAACACCCACTGTTGCCATGCAGAGTCCCAGAAGAGAGTCGGCCATGCACGCCTTTGATGTCTGCAGTAAATGAAGCGCAAGAGGCAAGATGTGTGGCTTAGCGGAAAGAGAAATGAAGGAAGGAACCTGCCTCTTGAACAGACATCCAGAGAAGTCCAAGCTAGGAGTTTCTGACATGGAATTGTTGTTATTTGTGTAAGAATGTAAACTAGAAGCTGCCCTGAACAGGATTAAGGATTCGAGCTATTCAAAGACATTGCAATGCAGCCTTGCTCTCAAGGATAAAGATTAAATATGCATTCTAGCCTCAGATTTTCAGTGGCCTAATAAAGCTAGCAGATAATTGAAGAAAACAAGGAAAAAGCATTTTCAAATGTCTGGATTAAAGATATTCATTGTTTTGTGTTCTAAGGCTTTGTAGAGATGATTCCACATGGGAAGGAGTATTAAGAGATATCTAGGGTTTGGTGTGTTTTAAACGCAGTCCACGAAAGGACACCAAAAGCTCATGTTCCACACAGAAGGAAAAAACCTCCTCCTCCTATGCAAAGCCTTTCTCCCCCTTCCAAGTCTAAAATTAGGTCCTGAAAGCTTGGCCAAGCCAGGCCCTAGATCCACCTTCCCACCTTGGTCCTTCTAGGACACAATAGGCTTCGACACACACAGCCTACTCTGCTGCTTCCCAGAAGGACCAGCACCTCCCTGCACGAGCATTTCCAGCAATTATTGGCAGTCTCCACGGCAGGGAAGGCATGGCTTCCAGGCTGGCAGACCACTGGGTGCTTCTTCTGCCCTCCCCACAGCCCATGCTGCTGCTGCATACTGGGGGACCACTCACTTGATCCTTTATTTTTTACTAGTAGACATAATCTTGGCCAGTGGTACCCGATACAGGCGACGTAGCATGTGATAATGGTATAGTTTACAAATGTGAACATCACAGGGAAAGTATTGATTTATAATAACAAGCTGGAGGAGCAGGAAGAGGGAATTGTTAAGGGAATGTCTTCTATCACTTTTCAAGGATGGGAGGAACTCAATTATACCCAGCAGCTTCACCTAATGTAATTGTATTCGCTGGCTGTTTGCCTTTGAAGTACCTCTTCTGCAGTATGTCTTGGCAGTGTATTCTGCCACATCAAAAAGGGAAAGTTTTACTACCTGTGCTTTTGGAGGGCTCATTAAAAACACGCCAAGTAGAGAGATGGAGCAGAAAATTGTTATCAAATCCACAGGGGCTTTTTGTCTTGTGTTTTTTTTTTCTTCTCAGATCACACAGAAGCCTGTGCACTTTGTGGACTCTGTTACAGAAACGTTGCTCGCACGGACTGCTGTTAATTCATCACAGCTTTGCTAGGCTACTTGTCTTCATTTGCCATGAACACAAACAAATTCTGCAGACACACCGTATCAAATCTGTTCTCCTGAAAAGACACATTCACTGGTGAAACAAAGACAAACGTAATGGCAATTAATAAACTAACATTTACTGCACTAATTAGCATCTCCTAGAGGGCTTGATTATGTGTTTACACCAGTTAGATACAGCTCAGTATGAGAAAATACCCACATTTCATACATCAAAAGACATTTCTTTCATATTTCCTCTTCCATTCTTATAGCAGTGAAGTGTGAAGACAAGAGCATGAAGAAAGGTAGAATAATTCATTACCTTGTCTCCTACTGATTTGTACATTCAACTTTTTTTTTTTTTGAATAAACACAAAGTCATAAATTAGCTTGTAGCAAAATAGAATTAATTGAATGTCTTAGTAGGATCATCAAACCGAGGTTTAAAGTCAATTTATCTGCCTGGGATTTTGCTAATGTAGCTTCAGCTCATTAGGGTGAGAGCTGATATTGCGGATGTGATGCACAGGCTCATGAAAACACAGAACAATCCATGTTTTCCCTATTTAGGGACAAAAATTTCTCATATATGTCATGCACACAGACACGTGTACACATATTTACATTCAGAGAGGAAAAAAGTGTGAGCCATAAAATAAATGCTCTTAAGAAAGGGATTTTATATGAGGAGGGCAGTACAAGGATTTCAAATACTCACTGAAGACTCCTAGTCATGTAAAGAATCCAGATTGTCTTGATTTTCCTAGTGTCCTTTTAACACCGTGTTATTTCCTTAGCTCATGAGCAATGCAGAAGACACATTAGTAAGTAATGGACACCAGGAGACAGTTGGTTGCATCACCCCCTCTACCTAAAAGGTAATATTCTGAGACTGGAAACAGATGCGGGACAATTAGGACACAGAAGTCAGTACTGCATTTTTGGGAGACATTTTGGTAACAAATACCATATTAATCTCTGTGGATACTTCATTACAGCCAGAATGTTTCCTGTCAGGACGGCTTTCAGCAATAAACGCTCCAGCTAAGCAAGGCAGATGGAGTGCGGCAGGAGCAGCCTGACGCAGAGCGTGTCATCAGCTCCTTCAGCCTGCTCTTGTAGACAGCAAGTTGTTAGGGTTTCCTGAACTGGTGTCACAGAGAAGCAGGACGTAACAAACACCTCAAATGCAGATCAGAGCTTAAAGCCTATCCTGAGCACTTTGCGCTGCCAGATGTGTCCTTTTCAGCAATGGCCATAGATTTCTATGGGGCATTTTGAGCACCAGGGTTCAAAAGCAGCTGACAGCAGTACCTGGCTAAAGGAAAAGTCCACCAAGATGACAAAAGACAAAGTGCAACCACCACATGCCATTAGGTGGGAGAAGGATCACATGCATAGCAATTCAAACAACTTAAATCCTGGGGAAGGAAAAGATGACTCAGTGCGGCACTTTAGCACAGCTTCAGATGAAGTCAGTGATTCCAAAGGCCAAATGCAACACCTGGCATATGAACAAAGTCAGTGCACTGAGACAAACAGTCAAGAAATAAATGGCATATCAAATCTACAAACCTCTGATACACAACTTGCCAGCTGTGAGCATCTCACTTTTGTCATTGCATACATATCTCATGCACTTATTCCTGTTTACTACTTGCATTTCGGGAGACTTCAGTCTAAACCAGCTGTGCTGAGAGCCATGTAAGTGTACAGTGACAGGAGGCAGTACCTCACAATCTAGTAAAAGGAGGAAAAAAGCTGCAGAAATTATAAGAAACTGAATGATGAGACCTCTCAGAAAGGGTGCTAGGCTATTCAAGCCACATCTCTGACACACTCTAAACATAGCAACACATCAGACTGTTTACACACCTAAAGATACAGATAGCAGAATGAGACAGGCAGCAGTCTCCAAAAGTGCCCGTATCCATATCCTCCTGAAACTCAGAAGTTTCTGATAATGTCAATAGGTGCCTTTGAATGGTTTGCTGAGCAAACTCATTTTAAGAATTTCAGGATGAGTGAGACACTCATTACCCTTAATCACAGTTGTAGTCACAGCCTGTAGATAGAGCACTTCTTTTACCAGCAACTTTGAAAGGGTGTTACCAGTGACATCACCTTGCTCCAGGAGAAAAACAGTTGCCCCAGAAGCCTTCCGGCTTGTCACCACTTTCACCCAACATGCTAGCCCTAACCGTAGACACAAACCCTAAGTCTGGTAGGTCTGCCTTGTCACCGATATGGGGGCAACCACCCCACCTGCATCCCCCCTGCACCCCCAAGCTGTGAGATCCAGCTCCTTCTGTGGGGAGGAGCAAGTTGTTCCTCAATCTCAGTTAGGTAAAAGCAAGGTCTGTAGGTGGTTTAAAATACATAACATAGGCAGCTGTTGCCCAGGCAGCTCCATTGTACTTTTAGGCCTGACTTTTTCCAGAATTTGTTAGTAGAATTGGATCACTTGCTGCTCTTAGATCCCAGGGAAAAATTATAGCAGGAATAGCCTTTCTGCACCTTGCACTGGCCAGAGACCATGATCTCTGCTGCAGTAGTTGAAATTTTGGCCACTTTGAAATCTTTGGAACTTCAGCCCTAAATTTCAGATATTTCCAAGTACAACAAGCCAGCCGTGAAAGCACCCCTGTGCTTCAGCCTGTGCCACACTGAAGCACTGTGAGCACTTGGATATATAACATGGACACATAAACACATTTGCTCTCTCTTCTGTTTGGCCACCTATTTATTTCCCCACAGCTAGTTGTACTCTCTTCCCAATTTACTAATCTGCTTGTTAGAGGCAGTACAGCAGCATCTTAAATGGGATATATCCAGCTGGGAACAGGGAAGGCAAATAGCTGGCAGCACCACTGCCTTCCTCTAATGGTCCCAGCTTTCAGTTGTCTTCTCCCTTGCCAGCCGTCTGTCCTTCTTCTACGAGCATGGCTGGCTGCAGACCATCTGATATGAAGGAGATGTCTGGCACTTCATGCTCTAAATAGACTCTCTGATGTAGCCCCTCATCCTTGCCAAACACCCCAGCACTAGGCTAGATAAGGGAGAGCCAGGGCTGAACTGTGTATACCCAGGACTAATACAAATATCTGGCCATATATTCAACCAGTGTTGAACCTAGCACCATTAGCTGTAATGGACCAATGCCATTTCACATCTGTCCTCCTAAACAGGAGCAAGCTGTTCACAGCACATTTAGCTGTAGATACAAGAGAACTTCTAAAATTCTTTATGAAAGACCCACTTTCCTAGTACCTTAATCAGCCCTTCTTCAGGCAAAATTCCGTTTTCATTTTATGGAGAGAACTTAGGACTAAGAAGTCCTGTAAAGAGTCAGCAATAAAGTAGAATCAGGACTGCTCTGAAATCCAGCACCTAAACTATATTATTCAGACTCCAAACTCTCCCACATTATATAGACTTCTCATGTATATGTGTGCCTTCAAAATAATATTTATGCATGTAGATTCCCATTTTGTGCACACAAGTTACTGCCTTCCTGTCTCACAGATCCCTTCTGCTATGTCCTCCTCTTCTACAGAGGAAAAGGTCCCTCTGGCCTATGGGGGTAGGGCAGTGTGTATGCTCTGCCTTTTTCTTCAGCAGCTACTTCTTGCAACTGACATGCGGATACAAAGCAGACCCCACAATCTGTAAGATTGTAAAGTAGGTATGTTTATTCACCGGTGGGCAGCAAGGTAGATTTTTTCTCTAGACCTTGTGCGCCTGACGCCACAGCTCGCTGAGGTTATATGTGGTAAAGTGTTACATATACATAAGATTTCCCAATACGCCTATACATATGCATGACCTATCCCTGCTTCATATTAAGATTAGTTCCAGGAAGTCATTTTCATAAACTCCTCCTAACTGCGCTTGCGCAGTGCCTTCTGGTGGTACTCATGGAGGGCTCTTCTTCGTGACCTCTGGTAACCTTTGCTCTTGCACAGACTCAGTTGTTCTCTGGTTCTTGCCCAATCCAGGCGGTCGGGTTTAGCTGGTTCTTGAGACCACTCTCTGGTTCTTATCAGCAACTCAAGACTTCTTACTCCACCCAGTCCACACAATTATCAGCACATTTAGTAAGTGATAAGCAATACAATGTTTCCCAAGATTTCTTTAATCCCTTTTTCACAACTACATAGAAAAATGAGAAGAATTACAAAATCCTGGAAATGTATCTGCTTGAAGAAAATTAACCTGTTTGTTTTCTTGCAGTAGAAGTGACCCTGCTTTAGTTAAGAAAAAGATTGTTTATTTTTGGTGAATTTACATTTGTTGGCAGCTGAATGTCACTCCAGCTCCACTGCTTCCTTGTCCCTCCCTTTCATGTGATCTGAAAGCAACTTTGGTTTGTTTCTCTCACTCACAGCAAAGCAGAGCTGCAATAACAGCAAATGGTCCTTGGAAATCACAGTCACATTAGGCTTCTGTTCAAATAGCTTTTAGGGCTGCGATAATAGGAGGCATTCCTAATAACTGGTGATTCAGTGAGGCCCTGCACAGAAGGCCTCCAAATGACAGTACACAATTTAGAATTTAATCTAGAAACAGTAGCAGTGATGAGATTCCAGCTGGGGACCTTCTGGTGTGGAGGCCGGTGCTGTACCAAATAGTCTAAAGCAACTACTTTACCCGACCAGAAAGGAGATGAATCCCTTCTCTTCCCCTGAACTTCACAACAACTTCTGGGGTGGCGTTTGACCCATGAAGCAGAGCACCTTCATTGCCGGCTTGACTCTGGAGACTCACCACCCTGAACCATGGCACGTTAAACTGCTGATAAGTGGTGAGCATCCATTCATGCAGCATTAATATGAAAGTTAGTTTCTGAACACTGAATTTCAGCACACTTCACTTCACAAGCCACCCGTATTGTGCTTTTGGGCTGTCCTTGGTCTGCTATAAATCTAGACTGAATGCTCGCCCAGAGAGAACAAAGAGTTTGCCCCTCGCTCTTTTCCCCTCCCAGCACACTCCTTATGTTGAAATCATACCATGTTAGCATGACCTATGCTTAGCAACCCAGCTTACATGATTTATTATTTGAGAGGACAAAGTCATGACCTCAGTGGCAAAAGGAGTATATTTTATTTCTTAAAACAAAGCCTTCAAACACCCAGTCTTTGCCTCCATGATGTGCAAAGGGAGGGAAACTCAACACAGACTTGTCTTTCCAAGAAGGGTCATGGTCCTTGGGTGGCCACTGGAAAGCAGTGGATGGCCAGAGACAAGCATGGTACTTGGAGAGGATGGATGTGGGTCTACTGGGTAAAGACATACCCTCCTACACTCCTACTTAATGTTCCTCTGATGTGCCCTGGAAGCATCCAGAAAGAAAGGCAGGAAATCTCGCACACACACAACCAGTAAAGGACAGCTCCACCACAGGAAAGCAGGTTGAGAAGTGATTGCACCCAAACGGTTGGGTCCCATTTAGTGCAAAAAATCCCTATGGACCATAAATTTCAAAAATCCAGGACTGTATTTACTGACTGGTGGGCAGTCAGAACAAGTACCACTGTTTTGGAATTTATTTATTTTTTTACTATCAGTGGTCTTCCAATGGGGTGCAATATTTGCTAATTTGAGTTATCCACAGATAGTTCAAAAATACAAAGAGTTCATTGCCCAGATATGTCTATTTAAAATAGATTTGCTTTTGTTCATCAGTCTAATGCACATGGCTGAGAAATGGCAAGGTGCCAATATGAAACTGCTCCTAATTTTCAGAGGAGGCCACCGGCTAATTACACAGACTGCAGGTGTGAAGAGAGAAGCTCAAAGTAATCAATAGTAGTAATTAATCTGCTAGACTGGAGCTAAAGAGCTAACAGCTGGACATCAGAAATGGACACATGCAACAAGATCAGCAATAATTACCTCTTTAAATGTTGAATTTCCATAGCAACAATTAAGCATATAAATAAAGGCTTGAAATCAAGGCTCCAAGGCATGATGCTGAATTGCAAACACAACATTCTCCAAATCAGCCCTTTTAATAAAACAGTAACAATATGCTTGGGCTGGGTTGACTAGTCTCTGGTGCTAGCAGAAGCTCAGCTTCTGCTACCGCCTGATTTTTTGTTTTTTCCTTCTTGGCTGCTTCCAAACCCACAGGTTCTCCTGTAACTTCCCTTTGTTCAACCAGCATCTAAAGAGACCTGGTGCAACACATGCTTGTAACTCACCCCCTCTCTTCGAAGGCTGTCCACCTTACAGTTTTGTCTTTTCCACCCTCTGAAGATAGTTTCCTTTCAAAATGCTCTGCTGAGGCACTATTTGGATCAGGCTAGCAGTGCCATCATGACTGGGCATCATCACTGCACTGGCTGGTAGGTGACTTCACACAGTCTCTGCTGAGCTGTCAGATGTGCCAGAGTGACAGCTCTGCTGGGAAGCACTGCCACCACCTCTCCTGGAAACATCCAGAGACCTCCCCTCAAGTCTCATGGCATGGGTCCACAGTGCACACAGCAGTGTTGTGTTCCCCCAGCGCCTTTGTGGGGTCAGTAGCACCTGCAGAAATGGATACCCAATTTCCCTCTTGGCTTAATGGCATGGCTTCATCACAAGACCAACCTCTGCCATGGAGGCTGAAGATGCCAGGAAGCTTTCATTAAGCTCAGGCTAACCTTCTCAATAAATGTTACTTTCTCATATATACTGGCTAAAACCTACCTTTGCTCATCTCAGCAGAGATATCAAGGCCATCTTCTCCCTGCTCCAGAAAATTCAGATCAGTGGAAGAGGCACAGATCTGCTTTTTGTTATGTCCTCTCGTGTCCATGGGA
Source organism: Mesitornis unicolor (assembly GCF_000695765.1). Classification (NCBI taxonomy): domain Eukaryota; kingdom Metazoa; phylum Chordata; class Aves; order Mesitornithiformes; family Mesitornithidae; genus Mesitornis; species Mesitornis unicolor. Next base: position 4,339 of record NW_010161578.1, on the reverse strand, counting down.
CCAGAAATGGCTCCATGGATCCTGGCCTCTGCAGGCTGCACCTAACCAGGCAGCTAACACAGACCATGTTACTGAACAGTTTGGATTAAATTTAGCAATTGAAGCAGCCAAGGCCAGTCTGCCTCTGGCTCAACCCTGCTCGTAAGTTTACTGCGAGGATGAGGTGCCTTTTCCTTCCCAAGAGTTAAATAGGGTCTTTCCAACATATTTGACAGGCCACATATTAACTCACACCTCAGTAATAAGACAGGAAAAAAAAAATCCACTCGGCAACTATGAGCAGAGGCTATATGAAACACCGTCAGAAGCATTATCCTCCCTACATCTGCTTTAGCACAAGAAAAACTAAATCATACCTACAGAAATCTAAACAAAAAAAGAAATCCTAAATTACATACTTCATTTTTATCCCTATGTTTCCAGCATCAAAAGTGGGGCTAGATGAAAACTTGGGGAACTGTTTTTACCATTTTTATCCTTAGTTTTCTGCATTTTAATAATTTCTTTTTCCAGTTGTTTATCATCTCAGAGTCTTCCTGTTTTCCAGGATTTTTAACCTTTTCTTTCTTTTCCTTAAAATATCTAGAAGTAAGGGATCCATTTCTATAACCTAACACTGGTGTCAGTTAAATAGCTCAGCTGAGGAACAGAAACCCCTTGAACTTTCAATTGGTTTCTGTGAAACTTCATAAAGTCCACATTAACTGCTATTAAGGTAGGATGGGGACCTATATTTTTTACCTCAGAAGAAGGCAGCATTTCATAATTACCCTCATGTATTGTTTTCCCCAGCCATGTTAGCAGTATTTCTGAACCTCCATGGTCTGTAAATATTTCTACACATTGTATTTCAAACTCTTCTGTAGTATTGATTTGTAATGTACCTGTCATGCTATGATATTTTATCAGTACAGTGCTTTTGCAGCTTTGGTACTGATTTTGTTTCCCGCTTTTCTAATGAACGTGCAGCAGTTCAACTCTCTGTGAAGAGCCACTGCCAGATATTGACAACACATCTAAATTGAGCTTATTTTAAAAATATAGTGATGTGCTTGACTGAGCAACACATTTGACTTTGTATCAGGCATATACGAACTATTAGCTCAGCTAGCCCCAAACCAGTATGATGAGGCTCACCTGCTTCCTTCCCACATTGTCCTCCATAGAAGAAGCTGTTCGGCCCTCCATAGATGACACATGTGCCACTGCCACTGAGAAGTGTTTGGGAGAGGTAGAGGCTGGAAGAAAGCTTCTTCCCAAGCTCCACTCTGAGCAGCACCTATGATCCCATCTGCCCTGGTGTCTTGGTGGTCTAGTGCTGAGGACTGACATGCAGGAACCACAGAGGTGCCTGGCCTTGGAGGAGAGGAGCCAGGCCAAGCAGATAGCCAGCGAAAGCAGCTGCTCAACAACAACCAGATGGAAAAAAGCAGCAGATACAAACCTCCAGTGTCTCATACCTTACATCTTTTAGAAAATTATGCATATATGCGGTGTGAAATGCTGACATTCTGGTTCAGGGATCAAAACCAAGGAGCCCACAGGGAGATCAGCACTGTGCAGCTGAAGAGTGGGGATTGTTTTCAGCTCCCCTACAGCTCTCCTGTGAGATGTCAGCTAAATCGCTCGCATCTACCTTGCTGTACCCATTCATCACTATGTTGGAATAACAAGTGAAGAAATAACATGATCTTATTTCCTGAATCTTCTAACTGGTTTTCATAAGAGGGGATATCTTTCTTAGGGAAGTTTGTCTAGATTAGGCAGAGAAGTCAAGTGTCCCCTCAAAATGGGCAGAATACACACAGTGGGGGCCAAGTTCTGTGTTAAGGTCCCTCTCTATCACCATACATCCACAACAGCAGTGCTCACTAAGTCAGGCACTCACATTGCCCAGATATTAGAGGATTCAGAAAACACAGTGCTTGACCCCAGCCCATCCTCAGAGTCTTTTTCCCAGTGGCTCATCTTGTGCAACACCAGTAGTCCCCTTTGCATACAGAGACAAAATTGAAAAAAACAAAACAGTGAAACACCTTCTCTCCCTCCACCATTCAGGATACATCAGGAATCCCAATCTACAGCTCAAGGAAACAGGGATCCTCTTGTCTCAAGTCACAAACATAGTAACAGCAGCTATCTGCTCTGCCTAACTCTAGGCAGTAAATTTAAGTGCCAACACTGAAGGAGGTAAGTCATCATAAGCTGCCCATATCTTGAGACATGACGGTACCACTCTGAATTTGTGCTCAGAGGACTATATTAAACTTCTGTTTGTCCTCTCCTACCTGGTGCACTAAGCCTTTTGAAATGCATATCACACATGGTTCAGGTGTAGATAGGTTTTAAGTTAATATTAATGTATGCTTAAAGGTAGCGTTCAACTGTATTTTGATGGAGCAGCAATTATTAAAATATAGTGTGGAAAAATAATAGTTTTTAATATTAGTATGACTGGAAAACAAGCTAGAGATGGGAAAGAAGAGATCCTGCAGTTTCTTTCCTATATAACTGCCTTCTGGGGAAGAAACCACAATGAACTATCAGGTCAGTGTCAGTTCATCAGAAAAAATGCCAAGGCTGCCTTTCTCAGGATATTTTGAGTGCATTCACACTGGAAATACGCAAGAATAAGAAGTCTCATGACATTTCTGCCAATTCATGTCTGGATTGCATTATCATTTGAGAAAGAGACTGAGTCCCTCCCAGAACAGGGAGTCATTTCCATGAAGAGCTGTGAAACAGAGCCAAAGCTTGGAGTAGATCAAGGGGGAAGCAAGTGCAGTGCAGCCCAAGGACCCCAGATTGCCCTGCAGCAAGTGGGGCAGCTGTTCCGGGTCTGGCTGCTGGCGGTTGTGGGGAGAGCTGAGAGCTACTCTCTCTAAAAGTCAGCTGTCTGGTTTCAGCACTGAAGTAGGAGTTTGGAAGCTTAACTTTCAAGATACTTCTCTTAAAAAAACCCAGACAAATGAACAAAAACAAAACAAAGAAAAACAAAGCAAAACAAAACAACAAAACAACCCCAACTTGGTCTCTCCTAGTTCACATTTCCCTATGAAGGCTATTCACTCACGGTCACAGTAGTCTTGTCCCTTGCTGTCGAGAGAAAAGCTCTCCCATAGGGAAATTATGAGGAAAAAAATATACCTCTGCCGCTCTAGATCACACCTGGGAGGAGCCCATCTCTCCCTTGACCAGAGCAGGAGCCTAGAGATATTAACCTTGCTGGGCAAAAGATAACCTCTGCAAATATTTCTTATGCAATATGAGAGTTTACAAATCCCCCAGCCAGTACAAGCTTGCACATCACTCTGCAGAATCAAATTGACTTGGGTCAGGTATGTATACACTATGTGCAGATACATATGTGCACAATAAACAACTTCGTAATTATTGTTTCATTATAAAATAGCCTTTTAGAGAAGCATACCTTTATTTTAAAAAGTCAAGCTTAAATAGCCCTCCTCTTCCTGTTTTCTCCTGGTCAGATTATGGTTTGCCACCACATAGTTGGCTCATTAATTCATTCTGTGCTTTCCGTACACCTTTTGACTTTCTCCTTCCACAGCATGCAAGATCTCCCCCACACACAGAAGTGAAATTTGTATGTATGGTTGGTCCTCTGTTGTTGTTGAATCCTGACAAGTGCATCCTCTAGCAGGGCTCAGTCCCTGGGCTGGCAGCCAGCCAGTAAATTCCAAATCAGGTTGACCAGCTGCATGCAGAGTATGGAGACACAGAGTGAATGAGGAACCACGGCACTGTGTGTTAATGAGCAAGGTCCACGCCTGATAGCCAGAGAGACAGAAGTTGACTGCATAAAAATCTAACATCTGTTTGCCTACCAAATTCCACATATATTCAATAGTATTGACTAGATAGAAAGATTGGCCAGGTATTGAAGGCTTCTCCAACCCAAAGAAGCCACTAAAATGACCCTAAAAATTGCTATGTATTCTTTAGGTTTATTGCATTGATGATTTCCCCTGGTCATGCTTCAACCTCAGGCAGACCCCAAGCACCTCTTCCCTCACAGAATCACACAGAATCACAGAATATTAGGAGTTGGAAGGGACCTCAAAAGATCATCCAGTCCAACCCCCCTGCCAGAGCAGGATCACCTAGACTATGTCGCACAGGAACGCGTCCAGGTGGGTTTTGAATGTGTCCAGAGAAGGAGACTCCACAACCTCTCTGGGCAGCCTGGTCCAGTGCTCTGTCACCCTTACAGTAAAAAAGTTTTTCCTCATATTCACATTGAACCTCCTATGCTCCAGCTTGCACCCATTGCCCCTTGTCCATGGCTGTCACTGAGAAGGGCCTGACTCCTTCCTCCTGA
>NW_010161577.1:3766-4659 GCF_000695765.1 Mesitornis unicolor | reverse complement strand
CACACTCCACACTTGCCCTTGTTGAATTTCAATGAGTTTCTCCCTGCCCAACCTTTCAGCCTGTCCAAGTCACACTGCATGGCAGCACAGTCTTCTCATGTGTCAGCCACTCCTCCCAACTTCGTATCACTAGCAAATTTGCTGAGGGTAGGCTCTGTCCCATCATCCAGTACATTGATGGATATATTGAACAGAGATGGACCCAGTACAGACCCCTAGGAACACCACTAGACATGGGCCTCCAACTAGACTCTGTCCCACTGATCACAACTGAGTTCTGCCCTTCAGTCCATTCCCAATCCACCTCACTATCCAATCATCCAACCCACACTTCTTAAGTTTTCAAGGAAACTTTTCTGTATTCAAAGGAAAAGAGGCGTATTGGGTTTTCTGCAAGGGGTTTTGGGTTTGGTGTTTTTTGGTAGTGGGGGAGGGCTATGGAGATAGCCCTGTAAGAAGCTACTAGAAAGCTCCTCTGGCTCCAAATATTAGACCTACCTCTGACCAGAGCTAAGCCAATCAGTGCCCCTGTGATGATGTATTTAAGAAAGGCACAGCACACGGCCCACCCTCTTTTGCTCCTGCCCCAACCAGCACGGCCCCAGGTGTGGGCAGCCCCAGTTCCAACTTAACCTCAAGCTTCAGTGCAGCTCCAGCCCGAGAGAGAGCGAGCCAGGAACTCTTCAGAACCATCAGAAGGGACCTGCAGCAGAGAAAGGAGAGGGACATGAGGAGAACAGCTGTGCAGACACCAAGGTCTGTGAAGGAAGAAAGGAGAAGAGGGAAGAGGAGATGCATATAGCCAAGGTTCCCCCTGCAACCTGTGGAGAGAGCACAGGTTGACCTGCCTGCAGCCTGTGGAGTTTCAGTAGCGGAGCAGATCCACATGAGAA
>NW_010161577.1:0-3666 GCF_000695765.1 Mesitornis unicolor | reverse complement strand
GGGAAGGGTGTCATGTGGAAGCCGAAGAGTGGGAGGAGTCCTCCCTACCCCTGAAGAGGAAGGAGCAGCAGAAATGGCATGGGATGAACTGACTGCAAACCCCGTTCCCCTCCCCCTGTGCCACTCGGCAAGGTGGGGGGAGGTAAAGAATCTGGGAACAAAGCTGAGCCCGTGAAGAAGGGGGGGGTGGGGGGAAGGTGTTTGACTTTAAGATCTGTTTGCATCTTTCACTGTTCTACTCTAATGTTACTGGTAACAAATTTAAATTGTTTGGTTTTTCTTCCCTAGATGAGTCTGTCTTTTGCCTGCAACCATAAGTGGTGAACGAAAACCCTTCCAGTCTTTTTCTTTTGTCTAGCCCCTTTTGCAGGCATTGTGGTGTTCAGTCACCCACTGAGCTTAAACCACAAGAGGGCACATATTTTCAGTGTCCTCTAATTCCTTAGCTATCCACCTTAGTTACCAAATTTATTTTCTCAAACATGCAAAAGTTTTAAAATTATTTTTAGTGGTGCTGACAGAATATTTGTCACTGGCCTACATATTTAAGAAGAGAAAAAAAAACACCCAACAAACATGCTGGAGAACTTGCAGCAGAGAGAGGAGTGGAATGTGAGAGAAACCACTATTGACATCAAGGTCAGAGAAGAAAGGAGGGGGAGGAGATGCACCAGAGCAGAGATTCTCCTGCAGCCTGTGGTGAAGACTATGTTGAGGAGGTTGTCCCACTGCAGCCAATGGAGGCTAATGGTGGAGCAGATATTCACTTGCAGTCCATGGAGGACCCCACGCTGGAGCAGGTGGCTGTGACTGAAGAAGGTCGTGACTCTGTGGGAAGCCCGTCCTGGAGAAGTCTGTTCCTGAAGAACTGCAGCCCATGGAAGGGACCCACACTGGAGTAGTTCATGAAGAACTGCAGCCTGTGGGAAGGATTTTCATTGGAGAAGTTTGTGGAGGACTATTTCCCATGGAAGGGACACCATGCTGGAGCAGGGGAACAGTGTGAGGAGTCCTCCTCAGAGGAGGAAGGAGTGGCAGAAACAACGTGTGATGAACTGACAGCAACCCCCATTCCCCATCCTCCTGCACTGCTCAGGGGGAGGAGGTAGAGAAATCAAGACCAAAGATGAGCCCCAGAAGATGGGAGGGGTGGGGGAAGGTGTTGATTTTAAGATCTGATTGTGTATCTCATTATTCTACTCTGATTTGACTGGTAACAAATTACACTGTTTTGGTTTTTTCCCAAGTTGAGTCTGTTTTGCCAATGACCATAATCCCTGTCCTTGTCTCAACCACGTGAGCTTTTAATTATATTTTCTCCTCCCCATGCCACTAGGGGGAAGAGTGAGTGAGCAGCCATGTGGTGCTTAGTTGTCAGCTGGGCCTAAACCACAACCACCTCTGAAGTATTATCTTCTCAAAACCAAACCCCTCTGGTTTTTTCAGTATTCTCTTTTTCATTTCCATATTTATACAGCATATCAGAAAATAAAATTTCTTTTTCTCTAGACTAATTCCTATTTATCCAATACAGTAGAATACATAACGTTGGTCTCACAATTTTCATGTTTCAAGAAGTATCTAATAAAAGAATATGATAATAAATTATTATTTCTAGAATTCAGTTATTTTGCTAGAGGTTAAAGTTCAGAATTGCAGAACTGTAAAACATATGTTAACAATTAAGTAATGAACAGTTTAAATTACCTGTGTAAACATGGGTCTCTGCAACTGAGTGGCAAAGCTATAGGCAATTGAGCAACTGTTTCATGTATTTCAGGGTGTATTAAAATATCAGCTCCTACAGATGTATGGTTGTTATTCTCACATGTCATTACCTTCTTAACAGTATGTAAGTTATAGCACACTAATACCAATGCAAAGGGTATTTCCATTCTTCTGGGTACAAGGAAACAGAACAATGCTGTGTAACCCAGGTGTATTCAGAAGAACAATTTGCATTAAAAAAGGGACACCATCACTCTCTCTTCAGTCCTTTGGTTTTGCTGGTTCTCTGTATTTACCTTCAGTATGACTGCATTCATTCTTCTTATTCTCTATTCTTGTTTGTTTCAAAGACATTTTTAAAAAGGGGAAAAAAGGAAGACCCAGGGAACTACAAGCCAGTCAGTCTCACCTATGTGCCTAGCAAGACCATGGAGCAGATCCTCCTAAAGGCTCTGCTTAAGGCACATGGAAAATGAGGAGGTGAACAGTGGCAATCAACATGGCTTCATGAAGGGCAAATTGTACCTGACAAATTTGGTGGTCTTTTACGATGGGGTTACAGCACTGGTGGATAAGGGAAGAGCAACTGATGTCATCTACTTGGACTTGTGCAAAGTGTTCGACACTGTCCTACACAACATCCTGATCTCTAAATTGGAGAGACATGGATGTGACAGATGGACCACTTGGTGAATAAGGAATTGGCTGGATGGTTGCCCTCAAAGGGTTGCAATCAACAGCACAATGTCCAAGTGGAGACTAGCGATGAGTGGCGTTCCTCAAGCGTTGTTATTGGGACCAGTGCTGTTTAACATCTTTGTCAGTGAACACGGACAGTGGGATTGAGTGCACTCTGAGCAAGTTTGCTGATGACACCAAGCTGGGTGGTGCAGTTGACACACTGGAAGGAAGGGATGCCAACCAGAGGGACCTTGACCGCATCCTGGGCTGCATCAAAAGAAGTGTGACCAGCAGGGTGAGGGAGGTGATTCTGCCCCTCTACTCCACTCTTGTGAAACCTCACCTGGAGTACTGCATCCAGCTCTGGAGTCCTCGGCCAAGGAAAGACATAGAGCTGTTGGAACAGGTCCAGAAGAGGGCCACAAAGATGATCAGAGGGCTGGAGAACCTCTCTTATGAAGACAGGTTGAGAGCGGTGGCTCCAGAAAGACCTTAAAGCAGCCTTCCAGTTCCAAAAGGGGGCCTACAGGAAAGCTGGAGAAGGAATTTTTTACCAGGGCAGGTAGTGACAGAACAAGGGGTAATGGCTTTAAACTGGAAGAGGGTAGATTTAGACTAGACAAACATTAGACATTCCATATACTGGAACAGGTTGCTCATGGAAGTTGTGGATGCCTCCTCCCTGGAAGTGCTCAAGGCCAGGTTGGACAGGGCTTTGAGCAACCTGGTCTGGTGGGAGGTGTCCCTGCCCATGGCAGGGGGATTGGACTAGATGGTCTTTAAGGTCCCTTCCAATCCAAACCATTCTATGATTCTGTGGTTTTAAGTTTATTTTACAAAGGCATTACATACATAAAACTCACCTTTTTTTTCTTTCTGGGGATAAAATACATGAAGGCAAATACAGGTTGAGGTGGTACAGCCCCCCACCCTCTCCTTCCAGGCCGCTCAGTGCTTGGTGTAATTCATAGAATATTAAGGTTGGAAAAGACCTCTAAGATCATCAAGTCCAACCGTCAACCCAACAACACCATGCCTACTAAACCATGTCCTGAAGTGCCACATCCACACAGTTCTAGAACACTTCCAGGGATGGTGACTCCACCACTTCCCCGGGCAGACTGTTCCAATGCTTGACCACTCTTTCAGTAAATAATTTTTTCCTAATATCCAATCTAAACCTCCCTTGGTGCAACTTGAGGCCATTTCCTCTCATCCTATTACTAGTTACTTGGGAGAAGAGACCAACACCCACCT
>NW_010161576.1:94367-128357 GCF_000695765.1 Mesitornis unicolor | reverse complement strand
TCCAACCAAGTGATTCTGTGTGATTCTGTGAAATGATATACTTTTCATTCCCTCAACCCCACTTTGGGGAAAGAAAATTCCTTACTTATTAATATTACTCATCTAAAGGAACTGCAGGATGTCATTCGCTGCCTCTCAGTTTTCCAATATCTTGACATTCCGTTTTCATCCTCTTTTGGGATGAAAAGTGTAAAATGTTTTAGATAGGTTATATGTGTGTGTGTATAAAGCAAAACAAAATGTTCTTCCAGTTTAGATCTGGAATTGCAAAGCTGACATATTTTGACATTTTGAGCAGAATCACTTTTTGGCATTTGGAAACAAATATTGATTCATACCAAACTGCTTCATTTCAAAACTGTCATTTCAGTTTGAAAATAGCATTCAAATGGCATTTGCAGCTGAAATGTCAATTTAAAAGAAAATGTTTCTGCTTAAATTGACATACAGGAACAAAACATTTTGATTCAAAATTTCCCCTTGTGGAGGAGTAAAAATATTTTTTCTTGTTATCAAAAACATTTTCTTCTGAATTGCATTGATTTTCATGAAGCCACAGTTTGCTACAACAATAACGACAAAATCTTTTCAGTGCAAAGCAGTTAAACCATTTTAGCATTTCATATTATTGTTCGAATCCAGGCCCAAGTGCAGCTGGACATGTTTGTGCTGCCATGCAAACCTAGCTAAATTATTCTTTGGGTTCATCCTTGTGACAGATGCTGATGAAAAGCTGGCACTACCATCACCATCACTCTCCTCTCCAATGGACCCCTGCCAAAACCACACACATATTGCTGCAAGCTGGTGTCCACTTTCACAAGAGATGATGGTCAGGATTCATCTGCCTGCTCATGTTTAACGCTCTGCAAGAGCTAAGAGAATTCATAAATTATACTGCTTTTGACTGGAAGGAAATTAAATGGAGAGCGTGAGCTCTTTTGCTGGTTTGGCTTCAAGGTGTCCGTCCTGATATTTGCTGTGCTCTTCTCAGCTTTCATCTTCTTCAACACTTATTCCAGCCTCCTTCACACTCCCCAGCTCTTTAAAGGTTGCTTTTGTCAATGTCCTCTTTGTGTCCATGAGGACAGATTTGAGTTTCCTGGTCAGCATATCTGGCCAGTTGAAGCTGTAAAACAGAGAAAAGAGGAGTTAGCAACCTTTCTCATGAGGAATAGCCTTTTGTTTTGCATAATTTTGTGTCAGACAAAGCAGAAACATTAGACATTCTCAAAACCATCAAGAAGCATCAGACAAGGAGGGATGCTGGTAGAGAACCACAGGGGTGTGATGGTCCCAATAGACCATACAACTGCTGGAGCTGTTGCATGGTTTAATGGGATACATAGAGCTTTCATCCAAGAGTATCCACTTTACAAATGTAAATTATATTTACATAAGAACAACCAGAGGGCTTCAGCTGCTCATGAAAAACATTCCTAACAGTGCATTACAAGCTTGATAAAGTCTCTAGCTGATAATAATAATACAGATTCCCTGTCCAGCTGCTCTGGCAGCCTCATGATCCCAAGTCCAAGACAGGATGGGCAGAGAACCAGAAAGCCCTGACATCCCTCTCAGATCCAGGTGTGGTTTCACAGCCTTAGCCTGAGTACCAGGAGTTCGGAGCTGGGTAACTGAGGGACTACGTCAAGGTGCAGTGGAGTAAACTGATGTGATGGAGCTGAAGAGTATAATTTGCTGTTATGCTCTAAGTGTCCATGCTGCCCAGGTTCTGCTATCTGTCGATGTGCACTGATTTATTATAACACAATGGGGGTCTCAGAGATAAAACAAACATCAAGAACTTGTAGAAAGGCAGGAGGTGAGTGGATGGCAGGACTTTAGATAGGTCTCTACTCTGCAGCTGTCCTGTCCTGCATAAAGCATCTTATGATATCACATTTACTGTGTATAATAGAAGAAAATATCATTTCAGCTGTTGTAAACCAAAAAGAACCAAATTCTAACCCATACCAATAACACTATTGTGATTATATAGGTATTTAAAAGAACTGGTTGAGAAGTTGTTGTGTATATACAGATATATTTACATGGTTTTAGATTGTGTACACCATTTTTGTGTACAATGAATAAGCAACTACTTTAGAATAGAACTATACATGAAACTGACTACATGAAGCAGGGATCCTAACAGTGTAAGATAAGAGGTCTTGAAAGAAGGGGAATAAATATTATTAGGCCTGAGGACTAATGACCAGTTAATAATATAGACTTGTTTAACAGCCTAATGAAAGTGCCCTTAATGGCAGCACAGAATGAGCTGTCTTTAAAGTATCTATTAGGTATAAATGAGGTATATACACATACTTGAAAGTATATATAAAATAGATATATATACACATACTTGAAAGTGTATATAAAACCGTAGCAAAGTCAACTAGTAGCACTGGCACCAGAACCATGTATGCAGGCTTGTCCACTTTGACACTCTATGCTGTAGCACTACGTATATATTTCTTTTTTCTTGAAGGGAGTTATATTTTATTATTTGATCTAAAGTTCTGTAGATGGTGTTTGATGGTCTGGTTACCTGTCCCTGAAGACTGGCTATTAAATCTGAATGCAACAAGAGCAAAGACAGGACCTCCAAATTCAGCTCGTGTCATGTTCCCTTCACTCTCACACCCAGTGGGAGACCAAGAGCGGTCAAGGATGACCAAGGGCAACAAACAGGAAAGGGATCTAAAGGCAAATTGCTGAATCTTAAGAAATCGCAGATGTATCAACGCAGTGTGATTTATGATCCACCTTCAAAATTCATTCATTGAACTTCATAAGAAAGAGCTGATGCCCTTGTCAAAGACCACAGATGTCTTATAACCGCTAAGGAAACAAGGAAACTAATTTGGTTTTTAGGCCTGGTGTTGGACAAAGAAGACATGCCTTCCAGTGTGTTGCTGAGAGATGACCCTGCACACCAAGAAAGAAATAGCTAATGCAGAGTGGAAGAAAGGGGGAAGAGAAGGAAGATAAGATGGGAAAAAAAAATCAATAGAAATTAGTGTTTCTTTTCTGTAGTTCTGGTTTTAGTCTTTGGAGAGATCATGCAGGCAAAATCATCTGCAGTGGGGCTCAAGGAGAAACAGCAAGCTGTAATTATATGGGTTTCTGTGTAAATGTGGGTTTCACCTTTGGGGACAGAGAGATTATTTATCAAAAACCCTGTCCTGAATGAGGTTTCAATCTTCACCTTCAGATCTTAACTGTTGGTCAGCCACATCTTGTTAGTCTATGGTTTGGACAACAAGAGGAGGTGATTTAGGTGTTTACTGGACTTTCTGAACAAGAAAGAACTTTGAGGAATCTCTTGTCACTGAGCTCATGGGACAAGACATCATAGTAGGGAGAGGTAAAGTTCGGGGAAAAAAAAAAAGGCAACAAAACAAGATAAAAAAAAGCCTTAGTACTTTCAGGTGATTCCAGACTGGTTCTTTGTCCATGCAGGATGCACCATATCTATGCTTATATATCTAAACACTGGCAGTGTTCAAGGCCAGGTTGGATGGGGCTTTGAGCAGCCGGGGCTGGTGGGAGGTGCCCCTGCCCATGGCAGGGGTTGGACTGGATGAGCTTTAAGGTCCCTTCCAACCCAAACCATTCTGTGATTCCATAAAGGTCAGCAAAGAGCAATATAGGTGACACTAAGATTTATATACCATGCACCTCTCCATAAATACAGCAGCCACCAATCACACTGAAGTGAAATCTTGCCCCCTTGAACTTCACAATGAACTTTGATTTGCATGGGGTCTAAGTCTCGTCTATAAGGTGACATCAATCAAAGGATCACAAGGAGTCATTGATCTCTCTGTAGGACAGTTCTCTGCTGGGAATTGAAGGAAAGAGAGAAATCCCCTTCTCCACATCAGAAGGTGTAAGATGCTAGGGGATGTAAGATTCAGCTGCTTGAGGATACTGTCTAGCAGTGTTTGAGATGCCACAATTTATCCTACTGAGTCTTCAGCTGCTATTACCTCTGCCAGCCTTGCACAAGTGTCTGGGACAACCATGGTGCTCCAGGCTGAACCCCACTTGCATGGGTGGGTTGGTATCTCCATTTTAAGATCCCATATCCTACTTAAGGAGAAAGTAGAAGGATCACTAGTGGTATAGCCAAGAGGTTTATCTCCGGGCAAAGAGAGGTCCCAGACTAATAGAAGTGTAAACTGAGTGAATGGACTATAGATCACTGCATCTGAGATCCTTGTATGGCATTCCCTTATTGCTATCAATCAAGGAAAAATGAGGTTATTGATGGCATATTCCTTTTCATCATAAATGTCTAAAATAGATTAGCTGGAAACAACACTAAGCCACCAAGCAGGCACCTGCGAATAAGTGTCTGTAGAGGACATAATTGCCTCCATTGGAAGCTTCATGCACAAAAGAAGGATTGAACTAGGACTGTTGAATAGCTCCAGGTATAAATGCCTTATTGATTTTCCTGCACTTTCACATGAATTGAGTCAAGTGGGCTAATGAGGACCTTCTGTTCTCTATAATGTACTGCTAATCAGTCTTACTTCAGTGCAGAAGTCTCTGTCTGTGGGTGATATATGTACTAACTGTCCTAGTATCAGTATACGTGCAGTTTTTGTCAAGCAGGGCTAACCCAAGTGAGAGATCCTCTTTGTCTCTGGCCTTGGAGGAGTAGATTGTTCTCATAAGTGTAGATCAGCACGGCAGTCTTCTGTGCCTTGGAGCTTATATTTAGCAATCAGTGTTTACATATGGTAATGCTTATGCAGGTCTCTGCACAGTATGTTCCCTATTTAAATCTTTTCTTAAATAAGGAATTTCTGGCCAGCTCCTAGAATAGGGAGAGTCTCAGACTAAGATTTAAAAGTCTCTTAAGGGACATAAAGCAGCCTAGTAACACCCTCTGAATCTCCAAAAGTTCTGGTTGGGAAACAGAAACAAAGCCAAAAGTATTCTGCTGGGTTTTATCTTTGTGAGAAAATTGGATGGAGCTTTAGTCTCTAGATTAATGTATCAGCTTGATATGGTGTATCTTAGGGGTTTGTAACCAGCCTGTCTCTAGGCACCCTGGGCTTTAATCCACCTCTGCCTTTTTCTAAGAAAGTGAAAATTGAGAAAAGTTAATTCAGAATCACTGAGTAGAAGCATTATTGCTGCTTTCAGAGATACTATTAAAAAATCCCCAACCCTACAGCATTTTAACAGGACATCAGACCCTCCATATGCATCTGTGGGTATGCATGCTTATATCCCAGCCTTGCTCTGGTAGCACCTATTTGATCGAACACCTCAGTTCATGCTGGTATACTTCATGTAACTCCTGAATTCTAACCAAATCACCCTAAATCCACGTTTATTTCTCATACCACTAGACACCATAGTGATGAATAACAGAGCTGCATCCTGTTTCATATCATGAGATATGGAATTACACATCTCCTGATGTACATGACAGAAAAGCAACAATAGGCAATTTGGATTCTTCCAGGCTTGAACCCCAGCTTTATCTCTGTGTTTAACATGAACTGGGCTCTTCCTGGCACGGTGCACATCAGCATCCAGGGGATTGATAATACACTGAAGTTAAACACAGCCTACACAGTCTAAAGGCTACTGCTGTCTTTAGACAGCTTTGCTGCTGTTCCAAGCACCTTTTGAATGAGACACTTCAAAAGAATAATACATATTTTTGACAAAAAAAAAAAAAAGGCATGACACTAAAACCAGCAAAGTGCAGACAAATAACACATAAGCAGGCACTAAATAGCAGTGCTACGTTGAGACTGTCCTACAGCTACTACCTCAGATCTAGGCCTTTTTGCCAAGGAGTTTTGCAGTTTTCCTCCTTTTGAACTCTGCAATTTCTTCTGGGGGTAACCCATGAGCTCTACACCTGCAGTGAACATGTAGGCCATTAGAGAAAGAACCATTTCAGTTTCATCTGCAATAAAGAACAGACCATAACAGAGACCGAGTGAAAGGTAAGTGTCTTCTGGTGTGAAAATGGAAAATAAATACTGGGCCTGGTTCTGATTTTATTTATTCCCTTCTTGTATCACTTCCGTTCAACTTATTACAAAGGGTGAGGTTAGCTAATTTAAAGTGTCCTAAAGTTAGGTGCCTGCTTTGAGACAGGCGTCTTTTGTAGTCAGTATAGCTGGGCATTTCTAGAGGGCTCTTGGCACCTCTTAGACACTGTGTCCAGGACAAGATGAATGACTTCATTGATTGAGGAGCACAGATTAGATATCTATCATGGCTGTATCCTGAATCTATTAGACAAGATGAATCCTGGGAGAATTATTCCATTATTCCTCCAATCATCCCCCTCATTTATCAAAGGGAAGAGCAGAACAATACTGCTGTGAGGTTAGTTCAGCTCTTGTCCCAGTGCCTTCTGGACTTCCAGGGGTGTTGCTTTCAGAAACTCTCAGCTCTCAAAGCTGTGGGCACATTTCCAAATGGAAATCCTATTTAACTGCCCCTAGAGACAGCCAGTTTTCCCTGAAAGCTTCGCACAAATTTAACAGCCTTTCCCAAGAGAGACTGGAGTCAAGTTTCAGCTTTTTTGCCAATTCTGTCCTACAAATGGCAACAACTAACCACGCTGTCCCTCCATGCCTTGCTTAAATCCTCAGGTCTGGGAACATCTTCCATTTTTACAGAAACATTGATCCCTGTTTATAAACCCTTCCATGACTGTTGGAGCCTTTAGGGATGGGTCAAGGACAGGGAAGCCAGGAGGATATGGCTTTAAATTTCAAAAACTTAAAAAGCCAGGGTAATGGCTTTAAACTGAAAGAGGGTAGATTTAGATTAGACATTAGGAAGCAATTCTTTACTGTGAGGGTGGTGAAACACTGGCACAGGTTGCCCAGGGAAGCTGTGGGTGCCCCCTCCCTGGCAGTGCTCAAAGCCAGGTTGGATGGGGCTTTGAGCAGCCTGGGCTGGTGGGAGATGTCCCTGCCCATGGCAGGGGTTGGACTAGGTTTGGAGTCAGCTGCTATCTTTCCAAGGTCCTCTCTTCCCATTAACTTGTTTCCCAAGCCAGCAAGAGAAAATCTTTAAGGTCCTGCACCTGAACTCCCTGGACAGTTAAGAAATTTGCCTTCTCTTTTCTGAATGTGACGTGTCACAATACTTTCTGAGCATTGAAAACACAAGTCACTGGCTTGAAACTTAGGCAGCCAGTACAGCTTCTATTTCCCATTTACAGGAGCAAGGCTCAGACCCATAGACAGAGAGCATCTTTATGACTTGGCCACTCTGTATCCTTTTGTGAGAACAACTGCAGCCCAAATTGCCTTGAGACCTCAGAGAAAAGGAGACTAAAAGCAGCTCTGAGATGGTTTCTCCTTGCTACTCTCCCTCTTGTCCCTCAGCACTGTTGTTCAGAAAAGAGCTTTTGGGCTGCTGAGTAGCGAGAAAGCCTGTTTAGATAGCATGAGGGAGGGCAGCGTACTCTGATCAGATAGAGATCTCACTTGGCCAGCACATACAGTGGGTGCAACATCGTAAAAACCTTCCTAAAGTAAAACTGGTTCTCATTCAGACGGCTCAGATCACTCATCACTGGGCTTCCCTCTGCTTCTTTTTTCAAGGGAAGTGTGGTCTGATCAAAGGAGAAACATCCTCAATGAACTCCTGCAGCCAGGACCTACCCTAGACAGCCTCTCCTGGTGTTGAGGTGCTGATTGCTGCTCTCTTTCTGTCCCTCTGCAAGAACATCCTTCAGAAGGACCTTCACCTCCTAGTCTGTTTGGGTGGGACAGGAGAAACTACTGGGCACATTCAAGCACATCTGGGCACATCTCAGTCATGCCTGAGGCCATACCTGCAAGCCAGAACATGATCCACAGAGATGACCAGGTCCTGAGCATAGTTTCAGAATTACCTTTCCCTAAATCCATAGAAATATCCATGGCAGAAAGGGTAGTGCATTGAATCACATCTTCCAGTCAAATAATGCCACTACTTGACTTTGCTTCCTTTCTGAACATTGCATTTAGGGTTTCTTACTGTCAGCAGTAATCCTCTATTTGATATTCCAGTCAATTCTTCTAGAAAACTCAGCTTGCTCAAAAAGAGCTTGTTTAAATATATCAGCTGGAGCAACCACACTGGGAGTCAGAGCGCCTTGTTCAGTGAGAGATGAGTTACTGGCCTTCATTCCCTTTCTCCCCTCAATCAGATTTCAGAGAGAAATTCTTCTTTCTCACCTGCATTGTGCCATAACCATGACAAGAACATTCCTTTTTCTTATTTTCTCTGTCGTATTAGAAGTTCAGAAATAATTTGAAAGGACAACATTGATTGTGAAGCAAAAAGCATCTGTCTTGACATAGGGTGACCAAGCCTATGAGCCAGAGGATGCTTTTATTTCTCCAAATAATTCTTGTTATATGCTATATAGAGTTTATTTATGAAAAGTCATGATGCTGTTGTATCATTCCAGTTATGTAAGGACATGTTTTTTTGCTGCTGCTTGCTCCACAAGCTCTTTTATTTCTTATTTAAAAGTGCATTCGGTGAAATCCTTCAAATAGGAGCCTGAATGGAACACCTTTCACTTAACCCTCCAGAGAGACACATCTGCAGTAACAACAGCAGCACCAATAGAGACTCTACTGATCCTCTCCCATCATCCCAGAGTGCCTCAACATAGACAATGCAATGAGAGCTTTGTGTTGGGTAGAAGAAGCAGCCACATTGCCCTAAAGAGTGTGGTTTTTCCTGGCTCATAAAAAGATGCTTCTCATCTGATGTTGGGAGATGGATTCTTTGAGCATCCTTCATTGTTTCTCATCCATTTCATCTTCAAACAAGGATCTCAGTGCTTTCTCCAGGCTTCATCCTCATGTATGTGAGGATGTGAGAGCCCAAAACCTCCCTCCTATCCCTGGCTGCATCTTCAGTTTTTAGTGATTTCTCACTTCAGGTTGTACTTATCATCACGGATGGTGATGGGCTAGATGCTCTCTTGCCCATTTTGGACTTAAGACCTACTGCGCGACTTCATACAAGAGATGGGATCTGGATTTGATTATAAAAATACAAAACTCTCATCTATTCTTTCCCTGACCACTGTGTTCATGGTTAAAAACCCTTGAGAGGACCTTCAATCCTTATCTTTCTTTGCTCAATTGTATTTTTTATTTCAGTTAACTCCCCACAGCTAACTTAAAATAGTGGTAGAAAAGGAAACATCCTAGATAAAGGTACCTCTTGGGGTAGAGGTCTCCTGCTGCTTGAAAGCACTGTATTCAGTACCAGAGCAAAGGATTACTGAAACAGGACAGAAAAAGCTGGAAAGTCAGAAGACAGGGTTCATCACTCATCTCCCTGGAAATGCAAACAAACATGATCCTGGCTCTTGGTTTTGGATGGTTTCTTGGTGGGGTTTTTTGTAGGTTTTTTTTTTGTTTTGGTTGGGGTTTTTTTGTTTCAATTTCAATAGCTATTGAATTTTCCCTAGTGCTAGATATTTTTTCAGTGCTTTGCCAAACGCATCTGTGATTTAGTCTAGGTCAGGCTTGTATCTGCTAGATGTGTATAACCTCATATCTTTTCTGCTGTTTTGGACAAGAGGAGTGCTCTACCAGTGCTGACAAGATGTTGCTTGTCCCAGGTCATCGTAGGATGTCAACTTCCAAAATCCCACATTTATAAACGAGCAACTTTCTGCTTTTTCCATGGTTGCTTTTCAGCCCCAAAGTTAGTCTGCTGGTGCACCCTCAGAGAAATCTCACAGCCTTCCTTTAAACCACTCTGACTGTCTAAAAAATATCTATCCTACAGGTAGGCTGTTACTCAACTGCTCAGCATCCCTGTTTATACTGTCTCATAATCTTGTTACACCTTCTCTATGTCCACCCTAATCCGCTATTATTTCATGTGGCAGCCTTTTGTGGAAAGCTTTTTTCTTTGCCTCCTGTGGCTATTGCACAATGGACTCCCTACCCACAGGATCCTGAGATGCAGCAATGCAAATCCTAGCAAGCTGCAAGGAAGAGGGAGAATTAATATACATCACAAGGCAGACATCTGCCAGGGGAGGAATTTGCCTTGGAGCAAGGAAAGGACTAAGGAGCCTATTGAACTGCCTGCCCTTTTCTACAAGATGCAAAGTTAACCTAAATCTAAAGCAGGTAGAACTGAGGTTTGACCAGACCCTGAAAGAAGGAGGGGATCCTTTAAAAAGGAAAATTCTCTGGAGCAGGAGTCAGTACTGCAATTTGGACTTGAAACTTGCACTTTCCCTGTGACCTGGAACTACTACCGAACCACCATCCCATCTCATAAAAAAAGTATGTGAAAGGATTTCTTACGTGATTTCCAGTAGGCTTTTTACTTCTGAAAACAGATATACAGACCCTGGGTACATTGACTTAAGGTTAATTTTCGGAATAGACTTCAGTTAATTTAATTATATGCATGGTTAGAGGAAAGTAGGGGCAGTAAGAAGCATATTGAGTCTTTTAATTGAACTACCTTTCATTTTAATTAAAATTCTTTGTATCCTGTGTGAGCCATGTCACCTACAGCACCTGGGTTTTAAGAGTAAAATACATTTATCTGAATGTCCTTACACAACTGTAAATGTATGAAAGCCTAGTGCAGACAATCAAAATAAATGAGAATGTTTCAACTAATTCTGTAATAAGTCTATAATTGGGACTAAACAGAGAGGTTAATGCATATCAATTAAATTCAAATTATGTATGTGCAACAATTGTTCCCTTGTTAGTAATTTGGTGGTGGCTTGAGGTTTATTACTAGACAATAAGATGTATTCTCTCAGCAATTTCAGCAATACCAGAAGGGGTTGTTAATCACAGTATTTTACTGGACCGTTAGTATTAACTCAACCACAGAATTAAATGTTCTTCTGCATTTTTAAGTTTGGTGAAGTTTGGTTTCTATACTGTGTATAAACTCACCTTTGTAAGGTCAATGACCATTCTCCAGGTCTAAGGTACCAAGACTACTGCAAGCACAGTAGGATAATGAAGATTAATTTGTCCCTAGACATCTATGAACAACTTTATGAGCTATTTGATCATAGATCTGCTCCTGACTGCCTACCAGAGCTGGAAAATTTCCTTCACATGTCAAGAAATCCTCCTGCCAAGGACTATGCTTACAGCTTTGATTGGCTGATGAGTTTTATGTCATGGGAAATAATAGGAACTTAGCACTTTTTTTAAAATGTCATCTGCTGTCTTTCCCACAATAACTGCAGTGAAGGCCTGAAATACTCCATATCTCAAGGGCTATGACTTGTCATGGCAGTAAGAAACATGGAAGCTGAAGCTTGCTTCATTGAAGGAAATATCCCTTACCTTGTTTAATACGACATTGAGTGTGATTCCCTGTGGTGGTTTAAGTCAATAGCTCAGGCAGCAACCCAAACTATCGACTAAAACTCTCCAACACACATCTCAGAAGAGCTTTGGTGAGCCATGAGAAATTGAGTGATGTGGAATGTGTGGAATGAAATTATGAGGAATGCGTCCTCCTATGGATAGGAGGAGAAAATGTGCTGCTGCCCACTGGTCTCACCAGATAAAAGGGACTGGGTTGTACAAAAGATCATGGAAAGGGAAGACCTAAATAAAAGATAAGTTGCTTCAGGACAGAGTGAAAAGATTAATAGAAGAAGACTTTGTTCAACACCTCCTTCCTCAGCACAGAAGCTTGCAGATGAGGAAATGCCTACAGAAGTATATCAGGCAGTGTCTTGAAACCACCCTATTGGCCAACATATAGCTATAACAAAGAAACAACTTTCATCCTCTCATAGACTTGCATAAAATCGAACCATTAACATATGGTTGGAAAAATAGGATGCCATGTCTGACACCTGTCTGACACACGTGCATAAGGTAGGTCTCCAAATATTTGCCTTGCTTGAACATCCAGTAACTTGTTTTTGCCATTTGACTTCTACAGGTTATAGCTTTCACTTTGACCCTTCACTAGGACAGATTCAGTTTTACATAACTTTGATTTCTCCTGATTAGTCTCACATTCATTCAACTGCTGTAGGATGATCTATGGGGACAGAAAAACTGCATAAGAACAGTGAATGTCAGGGCGCTGGGGCAATAGCAGATCACCTCCCTCTCTGCAGTGCTACTGGTGGATTCTTCTGATGTTACACAAGGGTACTCAATATCCCCTGATCCTGGGTATGTGGGAAATTTTTTTTCATCTCTTATTGTCCCCCTGGACCTGATGTATTTTCTGTCATTTACAATCCATGTTTAGAAAGAGCTCGGGCCTGCATAAGTCTGACTTTGGCACACATGACAAGAGGACAGGCTCTTTAGGGATTATGGAAAGAACCCCAACAGTCAACAGAGGCCTAATACATGACGCCTATATGGTAAAACCAGGATGAGAAGAACCTACACTCAAGGTAGAAGTGTTGGCGCTTCCTTGATTGCAAGGGGAGTCAAAGTAAAAAAACACTGTTTGCTCTCAGATTTGTGTCTCTGAGCTAGTCACTGTAAGACCTCTTTACAGTCAACAAAACAGGCATCTGGCAAAGGCCATTCATCTTCTAATACAGACATTCAAGTGGGCCAGTAAAATCAGACTCTAAAGCACGTATTTCTCTTTGTTGGGAGTCAAGGTTGATCTGCTTTAATGTGGGTGACTACACTGCTCTTGTCAAACAAATCCCACTCCTGGTTTTTATGTCCTGACCACAACATCCTTTCCAGGCACACAGCATATGACAACTGGACAGAGAGTACTCTGTTTGCAAAGTCAGGCATTGCAAAGCTGCAAAATAGCTTAATGAATTTCAAGTGCTCTCTCTTTGCTCACCACCACTTGTATGGAGACAACATCCTTAAGTCTTTAATTGCATAATGGTGCCATATTTTCACAATGCAAAGTCTCCTTATTCTTCTGTTCGAATGAACAGTGCTACAGGGAAGAAATATGTTTATATGGTGAAGGAGGCTGGTGTTTTCTGCAAGAGTTTCATGGAAGGAGAGAAAAATTTGAGTGTCACACATACAGACACCAGGGTTATGAAAACTTCTCTACCTGTGCGTCTCCCATAAGCACACAGAGTAGGAAGGAGATTCAGGAAGGAACTCCCTGGTGCTCCATCTCCAAGAGACAATAACAGGAAAGCAGCAAGTTTCCCTGCCACTTCTTGGGAACTGTGATGAAGAGGAGGAGTTTAAGAAACCACATCACTTAGGTAAGTCACCTAAGGAATATGATGCAGACTTTGCAAACAGGTACCATGAAAAGACAGCTATTAATCCTGAGAACAAGGACCTTCAAATGAATATATTGAACAGTGATGAAGTCACACTTACCCTCCCTTCATTTCAGGAGGTTTAGGTAAGGGTTTCTTAAAGCCTTTTTTCCCAATTAGCCAATAAGTGTCTTCTACTCCTTTACCCTAAAATAAAAACAAAAATTCGGATAAAGTCCAGCTTTCAGAACACTCTCTGCTCAATACATAATTTCCTCACTGGGTTTCTGAGAGCTTTGTATATATTCAGAGATGGCTGGAAATGTTTCTCCACAATGGTTCAAGGATGATTTGAATTTCACTGTTCTAAAAGAAAAAGCTTTGTTCAAACTGTCATCTACAAATGACCCTCATGGAGCTGGGTCATTGAAACTACACAGCTTAAGAGAAATGAGAAACTATAGGATGTCTCATCATCTTATTTGGCAGCACTAACATCATGTATTGAGAGATTTTAAAATTGTTGCTGGGCTGTGTATCAGAATAATGACATCTTATTTCGCCCCCACCAATGATTTAGCTTTTGAGGTGAGATGCACCTGATGAAACATAGACATCTATATCAAGAGTCAATCATCCTTGATTGGAGAAGTGGAGAAAAACAGACACTTCCAGGGTAACATCCATCTTCACATAAACAGGACCCTGAAAATAAGTCAGGGTAACAGTTTCCTAAAGTGCCAATTTATCTTCACTAACTATGTAAGGGTTTCTTTCCATTTACAAAACCTGTAATAATTACCTCATATCTCCATTTGCAGATATATGAAGCTGGGTGAGTTGATTCCACTTGTCATGAAAGATTGATGAGGGACCTGAGGCCTCCCAAAATCATTGAGGCCATATTCAGACCTCTTACTGTAGGTGTTTAAGGCAAACAAAGTTCCTACCTCTGTCTATTGACTATGTAAGGGAAGAATTGATGTTTTAAATTATTTAGTGTTGTCTTGTTTGGACATTGTGAAAAATAGCAGCTTCCGTCAAGGACTCTAAATAGAGTCCTATACACATACTCAGATTCAGCACATACAGCTGATTGCTCAATCTCATGGTCCTGCAATAATTACCTCATGTACTAAAACAACTGATGGGGACAATTTGGGAAGGCTCCAACAGAAAAATTGGTGGATGAAGGCCAAACAAGAGTTCAATATGAAAATTCCTTAAGCGAGAAGATTCTCCTGTGAAGCATTTCACACAGCCCTGGCCTTCTTACCTTCAGTTCTGTCCTTCCCCTAGGTACGATTTCATAGCCTTCGTTTAGACTCTGCAGCGTACTCACTGTACTTTGGCTGACATGAATTCTGTAAGCTGGGAATGGAAAGGAAAACAGCTGGATCACTACACTGCACACACACCACAAATTCCCCATTGCTTCCTACTGGCAAGGAAAAATGCTCCGAGGCACGCAGGTGAGTAACTGGTGTGGTTGTGTGGTGCTTCTTTACTGTGAGTATGATGCTGATGGATGGATCCTTCCAGGTAGGGCCATAATGAGCACAGGGTGAGAGGAGATCTACACGGGGGACTTCTTGGAGAAGGATACAAACACAATAAGTGTAGAAGCCCAGGTCTTAATAAAAATGGTAAGTAGTTTTTCAGCAATGCTACCAGATGGAACCAAGAATGCCATCTTTAATATCTACTGCCACAGCATGACTAGAACAAGCAAGAAAGCAAAGAAAGCAAGAAAGAAAAATAACCAACTGCCCTGCTCCAGACACCCAACATCATTTGAAAGTTGTGATGAAGAGCATAGAGATGGGATTTGAACGTGGATAAGTGAAAACGTGGTTATACATCTATATCCATCTGGGTTTTTTCAGTAACTGATTCCATCCAGAGCTGCCATTAACAGTCTATGAATGAAAAGAGCAAAGGTGTAGATCTTTATCAAATTTCCACCTCCCTCAGCTTGTTTTACAGTCATTTCTGGAACTCATTGAAATTTGTTGTTGTTCTGTTGGTGTGAACAAGTTAGGCAATATTTCTAAAACATTTTTCCACCCAAATAGTTTTTTGTTTTTGTTGAATTTTTGTTTTAAATGTGTTGACCACATTCCCTTCCCCCTTGAAGGATGGGGGATGAACCAATTAATTTATTTTTTTTTCAGAATAATAAGAAAGAACACCACCAGTTCATATGCAGAGGAAGAGCACATGGCTTTAAGCTACATTTCCTGAGACGCTAACCTACAGCCTTCCTATTACTAAGTATCTATGTACATTTTATTAATGTATAATGATCCTCTTGTATCTGCAGTGCTGCTGCTGTCTCCAGTCTCAGTGGGACTTTGCATTTCCAAGGGTCTAAACCTTGAGAATCTTCAAATATCTGTCTTGCCATTAGAAATCTTCTGCCAAAATATTTCATTCTTTCCACTACTTTCCAAATGCAATGCATACCTCTTAAAATAAGCTAGCTATGATCACAAGAAAGGCAAGAAGCAGAGCCCACATGTGCTTCAAACCTTACTTTATACTGGCCGTGGCAGGCAAGTTCATTATTTTACTGAGCAAGAACAGCTCTGAATTAAGGGTCCTCAGCACTGACTGAAAGCAAGATCCAACCCATGTAGGGGAAATCTATGGCAAAATTCATGTTCATCTGGGGTGATGGCATCCAAATCAGAGCACCATAGCTAGAAGGCAGGGAATTAAAGGCTGACCTACAATGACAAAGCAGATGACCTCTCTTCCAGTCTGCTCTGAATTGTTGTTTGACTTGCTCCTTTCTTCAGAGCTGATTCAGTTGCAATGCTTTTAAATAAAGATGCACATTTCTTCCTCTCTCTTGAGAAGTTTGTCAACCACCCACCCCAGGAACTGCCCCAGATACTCACGCAGGCCCGTGGACTCCATTCGTGATGCCGTGTTCACTGTGTCTCCAAAGAGGCAATACCGTGGCATGGTAAGCCCCACCACACCTGCCACGCAAGGCCCTGAAAGACACGTCATCTGTATAACCCCGAAGGTATTGCACAGGTTACAGGACCCACTAGCAAGCAAATCTCATCCTCTCCTCTGATACTGAAAAACTGCTTGGGAATACAGGATTTTTAAAGATCTTATTGGCCTTGGTGCTTGCTACAAGCAATCAGAAATTAAGCTTTGCTCTGGATAGCACTTTGGTGTTTTATGCCTTGCATGGTAGGACTTCTGTTCACTATCATCTGGGAGAAATCTGTGCAGAGTTCACAGAAGCTCAAGGACTATTACAAACTCATTTTAAAAAGTCATCTCTGACCTCCTTTTCCATCTGAGAAGAGCTCAGATCCTGTGACATGCCCTGTGTCCCAGTGAAACAGGACTAAAAATCAGTCTTGGAAGTGCAGAGATGCTGGCAGCAGGCTGGACCACCCTGTGTCACTTCCTTGAAAGGAAGACATCATTAGCTTGCCTGTCTAGCCAAAAAATGTTTATTTTTCCTCTCATTCTTTAGGCGAGATCCACTCCCTTACAAAGTAGCTCCCAAAGAACCGGTGCCAAGTTCTCAGGAAGAGGTATCTGTGCAGGATTCACACACAGAGATAAAATGTTTGACAGCCAGACAGCACAGACAACCATCTTCTGCGGCACTTGGGTTACCCAATGTTTGGACTCTGTTCTGAAGGATGAGATGCTAGATTTCATCACCCACAATTTAAAATATCAAGCTTGCAAAATAAATGCAAAATAAAAAAATAGAAAAAGTGAAAATAAAAAGCTCGCGGCAATGTAAGGAGGTGTGAGGCTTCCTGCAGAGAGAAGACAGGCCTCTGTATTTTCCACTGGATGCATTCATGTCATGCGTCTTTCCAGGTTCTGACTGCCTTTTCACTTCTGTGATCCTTCTGAGTTAAGATTTAGCAAAACTGGTATCTGGGAAATCTTTTCTCATGCAAGGTTACAAAAGATGTGAATGTAGTACATCATCTTAAATTATGCTATGGATAAGGTTTTTCATCATACAAAAAGTTTAAATGTTGTTTTAAAAATAATAATAGCAATAACAAATATGAGAATAACAATAACAATAACAATAACAATAACAATAACAATAACAATAACAATAAAGAAGTAGAAGAAGAAGAAGTAGAAGTTGTAGCCTAATTTACAAGTTATTAATTACTTGTTTTAGGACAATGTAATTTTACTGTTGTTTTAGTCTTCTTAGTTACAAAACCTGCATCTTCATGTAGTTTTCAGATACATCTTAAGGACAATGAAACTCCATAGCTCAAAGCTATGTGGAAATTTGCAAGAACTCTTTTAGCTGTGACCTCTGAAAAGCTGTTGTTGCAGAGTCAAAGGGGTTTTAATATAATTTATGGAGGACACAAACTGAGAGGTAAGAGATTTTAACTCCTGCCTAATGAAGCGTTACTTGCCTAAAGATTAAATAAAAAATAAAAAAAGAGGAAGAATGGTTCATACCAAAAATGTTACAAGGACTTAAGCAGCATGTCTGGATCAAGCGCAGCATGCAGGAACAGCTGGAGATCAGTAAAAGCTGATTTAATGTTTTTTTTTCTTTTACTGACGCTGTGCCATGCAACCTTGGATAAGACACTGCTCCTCAGAATCTCTTCTAATTTAATTCCCATCCTTATCAGTACTCATGAATTTGGTTCAAGCTCTTCAGGAGAGGAGCTGTATCCACTAGAGGAAATTTTTTCAAGGTCTAGTCTATAGGCACTTCTGTAGCACAACTGTAAAGACAATGTTGCTACTCCTGGGTCAAGGTCCTAGCACTTACCTAAGCAGTCCTTGTGTGCACACTGATGTGACATATTAATAAAAAAGGGTCTTGTTGGAGACATTTTAATTCATGCTTCAATAACAGCTTTCCCTGAGAAAACACTAACTCACATACCATTCCCTCTCTTCATTTTCTGATGGTGACATGAAAGCGGCACTCCGAAATCTCAGCAAGGATCAAAGCTCCTTCTGTGTTGCAAGGACACAAAAAAGTGGTTCTTGTCAAAAAACAGCCCTCTCTGAGGAGCATTTGGTCCAAAGCACAAATAAAGGTAGCTGAGCTCCTGCAGAAGTTGGTGGAGGCCAAGTCAATGCAGACAACTGAGCTGTGAAAGCCTTTCCACTCCTGCACCTGAACAGCTCTCCAGGGTCCACTTACATGTTCACCAGATCTCCACTGACCACAAAATGAGTGCAGACTCCTTAATGCTCCTGGAAACACCTCCATGTGGGTGCCTAAATTTAGGTTTCCTACTCAGTCAGTGCAATCATCCAATTACTTCTGCAAAGCTCACGGCCTAGCATAGGCAAGATTTTTAGGGTGAGGTACTATGTTTCTGGAGCACTGCTTTTAACCCTGTCCTCCTGTTGCAGAAAGTTATTAGTTCAAAACCAACCCTACAGCATAAGCATGGCCAAAAGACTTCTCCATGTTGAATGCATCTGAGAGTTAATTCACTTACTGCCTTCACTGCCTGTGTGGGTTCCCCTTGTCTAGACAGCCGTAGCAAAGGGCTAACAAAAACTTCCAGCGATAAATCTCCCACAGTAACAAGATTCAGAGGAAACTAGAGACCCCGTGAAGTGAACATTATGGCCGAGTTGTTTAATTATACAGGTTTGCCTGTTTGTTTTGAAATGGCATTTTGCCAGCATTTGCAGGGTCAGTTAATGAGCCATGCTGGCTACAACTCTGCAACAAGCATCACTGGTGTTGTGGAGGTTAATAAGCTCAATCAAACTGTGGGGATGCCTGCCAGAGAGCCTGACTGATGAACAGACCCTCTTCAGCCTCCATGGAAAAGTTTGTCTTCTCACCACTGCTCACCCTGGCCATCCAGCTCCAGCCCAGACATGGCCAGCATTGAAACAGCTGAGTTAGCTTGTTTTTTCTGGACAGACAACCAAGTTAAGAGAGGAGAACCAAGACTCCAGGCTGCACTTACCACAGGGAAGAAACTGCAGATCAAACACTGGTCCTCTTGCCCTTCTCACCTTACCCTTGCATTGCCACAGATGGACCATGGACATAGGCTGGCAGAAAATTCCCAGAGCTACAGCCCTCTGTTGGGGCTGGAAGGACACGAGCAGTCCATGCTCAAATGGCATTTACTGCTTTTTCAGAGAGGGGATCGTAAGCTCTTCTTGGCACCAGTTTCCAGAGAGCAGTTGGCCCACAAAACTGGCAGTCACACCCGTTCTCCATCCTTTCCAGGACAGCGAAAGTGTTAGCCAAGACCTCATCTCCCCCAGGTGCTTCCTCAATGCTTTCATGATGCTGGTGATTCCCTCTTCACGCTTCTTTCCTCAGAAGGAATGGGTTCTAGGGTTAATCAAACTCTGCTGTCAGCTCGGTGGCTTGGAGAGCTGGTTTGCTTTGGAGCATGCATTTCTCGCTGCTCCCATGACAGTATGGTGCTGCCAGATCTGTGCAAAACAAGATCTGTCTTCTGCTTCTTTAGAAAGAAAACACCAATTCCTCCCCCTCTTTCTCTCACACCCTACGCAACAGCTCATAGCAACACCACTTTCCAGACACCCAGAGTTCACAAAAACAAGAAAAAATGTGACTACCCCCTGTACACATCACCTAGGGATAGATTTTTGGTTGGGTGCATGGAAGACATATTGCAGAACTGCTGTCAACAGGCAGCAGCTGATGTATCATACTGAATTCCCCTTTTTCCATCTTGAAAATGTGCTGCTGGTGCTCCAGAGACTCCTGCTCTGGGCAAGACAAGCTGGGACTGAAGTCTCATCTAACTTCTGCCAGAGTATAAAACCCTCAGTGCTCCTGCAGTCATCTGTTAACACTTCAGACTTCTGGGAAGGACCAGCTAAGACCCTAAATCTGAAAATAGTAGGGAGATGAGTTTTTTAGAGCTAACCCCAAAAGAAGAAACTATATGGTCTAGGAGATATGAAATATTGATTTTAGCTCTGCTCAGGTCACAGCTCTGTTCTTGGGATATTCTGGGTGAGATCCTTCTTTTTCTCTGCTCTTGTTTCTTATACCACAGAGACTGGGATATTGACTTCTGTAAAACACTTCCATGCCAAAGCTGCAAAAAATGTGGGCATTATCAGATAGGTAGAAAAATAAAATACCCCTTGGAATATTGAGTGAGACTCCTGGAGAATCTTATTAATTATCCGGCTTCCTGCAATCGGCAATACCTGGTTCTTTAGAAGAAGATGCAAGAAGTCTGGTGACGAACAGCTGGGAAAAATGTGTTAATGGATGACTATGGTATAAAATTAAAAAATACTGATTCTATGATAACAGCAGATGACTTTTCCTCCATTTAAAATCCCAGTCATAGTTTTGGATATCAGATGGCTGCAGTTCTACTGTTTGTTTTGTACTGTTGTGTTTTATTCTGCAGTTTAATTACACTTTGTCTTAAAAAAGAACTTTCTTTTTAAACAATCTGTTCATTGAATAGATTATGACTTCTGTATTAGAGATAACTTACTTCCTTTTACATATTTTTTTTTAATAGCTGTATCACATATTCTTCCAATTATGTCCTACTTGTTATAAATCTTCCCAAACTTTTTCATTCTTTCACTCTACATACCTGTGTTTTTATGCTTATTCATTTCGGAACAGAGTTACAAAGATGTCTCCATATCGCACCGGTGAAGAGTCTATGGCATATCAAAAAGCCACCCGTATGATAAAACCTTGTGACTAACATTTCTAACATAGTTCCTGACTGCAACAGAATACACAATTTCTCCCCATAACGGTACTAGGCCATTTTCCTGCTTGGGATTTGTGTTTTCATTTTAATGCCCTTGTTGCTATGGGAGATTTTAAAGTATCTTCTAAGGGTGCTTGCTTTGGGGCAGGCAGGGAGAAAGCATTCAAAGCTGGAAATATGATCGCAAAGGAGTTCTTTGAAGTTCAGGCACAGGCGGGTGCAGCTGCCTACCTGTGTGCAGCCCAATTCGTATCCTGAGGGGAATGTCTGGCATGTGTCTCATTTTGAATGTTCCCACCGAGCTGAGGATGTCCAGGGACATGTTGGCTATCTCAGCCGCATGCTTGTTGCCGTTTCGTTTTGGAAGCCCTGAGGCAACCATATAGGCATCACCAATTGTCTCCACCTGGCAAATACCACGGCATTAATAAATAAATAAATGATATAATCATAGAACGGTTTGGGTTGGAAGGAACCTTAATGATCATCTAGTCCAACCCCCTTCCCATGGGTATGGCAGATAAATAGAAAAAGATGGGAAAGAAGAGTAGAAAAAAATTACAAGAGTGTTTGACCCAGGCATGGCTCAATCCTCATGCCCAAGTGCTCTTCACCTTGTAAACGTCATGGTTTCCAAGAACAGCATCAAACAGCGTGTAAAGGTCATTCAGAAGGTCAACTACTTCAATGGGTTCACTGAGGGCTGAAATGGTTGTGAAGCCCACAATGTCACTGAAGTAGATGGTCACTTGGTCAAAGTACTCCGGCTCCACAGTGCCACCAGTCTTGAGGGCTTCTGCCACAGATCTGAAATAACACCACAAGCAAAGATGACAGGGTACAAAACCTTGTTGCAGGGCATGCCCAAGAGTTCAGAAACTTTTGTCCTATTGTGCTTGAAAGATCTTCCACTAAATAGAAGGTTCTATATGACTGTAGCAAGCATTGATGAAAAATTATTACTTTGACTGGAAAGTGCTTGCCAAAATTGAGGTGAGCTCTGCAAACTCATTGCATTCTGGGAAACTTTTATCCAATCTAGCTGTGTAGTGCCAAAGTTAGTTTGGTTTTGGTTTTGTTTTGTTTTGTTTTAAAATTTTATTTTCCTTTTTTTTTTTTACCATCTAAAGTACTAGTACTTACGGGGGGAGCATTTGTGACAGTAGTTTTTCTGTCTTCTGTTTTTCAATCTCTAGTTCTTCTGTCCGTTCCCTGATTAAATCTTCCAGGTTGCTTGAATACTGCTCAAGCATCCTGAGCATTGAGTCGATGATATTGGTCTTTTTTCCTTTGTTGATGGTTTTGAACTGGAAAATCAAACTGGAGAGTCATTTCCCTAACTCATTACATCATTGTAGCACTGTAAGTTTGGAAGCGAATGAAAAGCAAACACTTATCTTAAAGACACGATGCTAAAGACTGGCTTCATCAGTGGCAAGAGTTCAACAATAAAGGAAAAAGGCAAACTAGAGGGTGAATTTACATCAATAACTATGGAAGCTGCCCAGCAGAATGTGGCTCCTCTATGAACTTTCAGTGAGAGTTAAGTGAAACACAAACTTCCATGGGATGACAGCATGGATGTGAGTTGCTATGGAGTCCTATCATTCCTCAAATTTGCACTTTCATTTGTCCTATGCTTAGCCTTTAGTGTAACTTACAGGCCCTTTGCTTTCAGAGGTGCAAATTTCAGGGCAGTAGCAACACTTACAATGTCCTTATGTCTTACTGGTCTTAAATCCACCTTCTTGCTTTTGCTCATATGTGTACTGCCACCCCTGACCCCAACTCCTCATTTTGTTCTGCTCTCTCCTCTTGACATGAAGCTGAGCCTTTGGACCATTTAGATAACCTGTAGCTACAGAAGCTGCCTTGGACTCAAAAGTGGAGTCACATGGGTGTAGAACTAATTACAGTTTCATAGAACCAAAAAGTAAAAGCTACGGATATTGGTTTATCTAGTTTGACCACATAAGATCATAGGAACAGTATTACTGGATAAGACAAGGGATTTATTTTGTCAGTACCCATCCATAAGACTGGCCAGTAACAGACAACTGAGAAAGTTGTTCAAACAGGGCTCAGGTACAGTCGTATTTCCCTGGGATATGGTACCAGCCTCCACCAATCTGTAGTTCAGAGACCACCTATGCCAAATGTATCTTTGTGTTTAACAGCTTTTGCTGAATTTTTCTTTTAAATTAACTGTCTTTTAAATACTTTAGAATATCAAAAAATATATTTATCTGAAGGGGCTCTCGTAATGTACAGATCTTTGATGTCCATGAGATCATCCTGCAAGTACACTGCAAATGTGAAGACACCAAGCCCACAACCAGCACACTTCACATCCCACATGATGGTGCCATGGTAGCCCAAGTTCAGGACAAGGTGTAAGGCCAACAAAAACAATTATCTAGACAGCACAAACAATAAAATAACTCAATAGCAAAGGCAAGACGAGAACTCTGGGACTTTTTCAATCATTATTTAAGGGTTTACTTTAAGAAAAAAACCCAACACTTTCTTGCCAAATACCAACAGAGGATTGCACCGACTGCTGTGTTCACCAACCTTATGAAATACCTCCTCAAAGGTTGGACGTCGTTCGGGGGCTTCACCCCAGCATTGCTTCATTACCTGGATGCACTCCAGGGGGGCAAACTCAGGAGCTATGTTTGGGCGGCACAGAGGAGGGGGCTTCTTCACTTTCTTTATGATTTCTGTGACAAAGAGAAGAATGGGAAGGACGTTGTGAGATAGAGGGTCTTGGTGGGGACAAAGGACATGGACTTTTTCACTTGTCTCTTGCTTGTTCCTTCAGCCATCACCAGGAGTCTCATGGAGAATTTAAAAGATAAGAGATTCATTTGTCTTCTTGTCCCTGGAGAACCAGGTTATGAGCAGTAAAGCAGTTGGATGGAGAAAGGTTGTGTGACAGATGAATGTGTGAACCCACAGGCTTGTATTTAACAAAATTGCCTCTGACTCTCTCCATTAGGATTTGTGGTCCTCTAAGGGAGCTGAGGGTTATGGCCAAGCCCAGACAGGAAGGATACCAGCCTCTGACGCTTCATCATCAACTGGGAACCTGTACGTAGGAGGTTGATGGAATTGAGACAGTGGAAAGTATTTTAAAGGGAAGAGTTTGGGTTCAAAACAACATCTGGGGAGTGACTCTTTATCCAGAGGTGTAATAAGACTAATAAGGAACTGGGCTTGGGCTTTCAGACCCTGAGAAGTCAGTGCTTGAATCTGCAGTTTTTAGAAAAAATAGCCATTTGGATGGATCGGGGCTGCAGGTTTTGTTGACAGCTGACGCATGGACAGGGGAGTCTGATGTCTGAACTCAACCCCGACTTCAATTGAGGTATTTCTTGGTAAGAATATCCTGGAGAAATGTTCTTTCTTTTTTAATTTTTTTTGGTTGGTGTTTTTTTTTGTTGTTTTTTTTTTCATGCAAAGTGATTATATTTGAAGGTTTCATCTTGTGTAGTGCAGAGCAGTCATCTGGAGTGAAAACCATGCTCTTTCTGGCAGGACCCCTGCATTTTCACAGCTGTTACTGTGAGTACCCAAAGCTTTTCAGTGTTGACAGCTTACTTTAAAACTCTTTGGCTCATCCCACCAGTCTCCACAAAATGAACTAAACAAAGCACCTGGCTCAAATATATCCAGGGTCAGCCAAAGGAAAATGCCTTCCTCAGACAGTTTTAAAGTTCAGGCCATGAGTGAAAGCTCCTTGAGGATTAGGATGCAATGAGTAGAAATTCATCATTTTATCAGGTCAGGAAACTGGAGTGGATTATATGCAACATTTGCTGGAGGTTCCCCATGGGGACTAGGTGGAGGACACCTGCTAATTACATCATAGGCTACATCGTAGGTCCAGCTCTGAATTATAGAGGTAGTATCATCATAATCATCATTGTCATTGTATTTTTGCAGCAGCTTGGGGTGCAGCAAGGTCAGGGCTTCATTTTTCCAGGCATTGAACTAGCAGATACTCAATTCCTCTACTCCACTTGGTGATTGTCCAGCTTAAAACATGTTGAGAATGGGCTTTCACTGAAATCAGAATTTTTATTATTCTCACCCCCTCCCTTTTCAAGTGCTTGTGACCTGATCTTGACTGCAGTGGGTTTGCTCTTCCTATGCATGCACAACACAGTTTGAACTAATGAGAGTCACACCATGAGCAGTTCCTAAGGAGTTCACTTATTTGCTGTTTCTCATAGAAGCCACCATATACATGTCAGTGGGGTCATGATGTATCACTTTGAACTGTGCTGAAGAGAGAATCTTTTTAAATTGGGAAGTAATTACGGAAAAATAGATGAGCAGATGGACAAAGAAGGATGCTAGCAAGAGGTCCAGTTCAAAAACCCCATGACATACAAAAAGGGGCCGATGAGTTGGAAACAAAGGTGTTTCAAAGCTATGGGAAATTCTACCATCAGAGTTCACCCTAAACTGTGATGAAAAGTCAAAGTTTTGACAGGGAACTGGAGGTGTTGCAGGGGTATGACTGCTGGCCAGCTCTAAAGCATCTTGGGGGACATCCAGAGCCCCAGCCCCATTGATAGCAGTGATGTGTCATGTACCGTATCTGGGATCAGAACTACACATTTTGTTGTTTATTATGGATTTTTTGTTGAAAACAGCCTTTTGTCACTGAGAAAGGTCATGAGATTGAGACATTATTTCCATACTAACGCTCTAACCAAGTGGCTTGGCCAGACTTTTTATGAGCACTCTGTGCAAAGCCTTAAAAATGCACTGAAATAGTTTCCTACCTTCAGCTGAGAGTTCTGACATGGAGTAGGGTGGACCTCGAACAATCACTTCTTGTAGGATGATTGCAAAGCTGTAAATGTCCCCTTCGAAAGTGCCTTTTCTGCGCATGTCTGGGTCCCTCAGTAACTCAGGAGCTGTCCAGAGCAATTCTAAAAAATTCAAGAGCATCATGTTTCTTACACTGGAACTTAGATGAATACTTCATTTCAGTCATTTGAGGAAAGGTTGGGACATACTTCATTATTTACTCATTCAAGACTTTTAGTTCTTGTGATGTATTAGAAATAGTAAACTTCCATCCTGGCAAAAAATTTGAATTCTCCAACTTTTACTTTGCCTTTTAAAAACATGCTGCTATACCAACAATTTATGTCCTATAATACCAGCCCTGAATTTCAGCGTAAGAAGTCTTCTCACAATTGCCAAAAGCTTCAACACCATTTTCTGTTTGAAAATATCACTCAGGCAAAATGTTGATGCTGAAGCATGGACTTCTTGTTGCTGTTTTACAAAGCAACAGTTAATGAAATATCTTCTGTAGTCCTTCTTAAGATTAAAGCAGTTTCCACAAAAGCAGTTTGTGTCAGTCTGAAGTATGATCAGTCTTAACAATCCTATAGTTTGAGCGATGACGGACACAGCTGTAAAACATACTCAGCTCCATCAAGAAATGAATGTTCTTCAAACCAGGACATTGTTACCCTGGAAACTGTGCATTCTGGGTAATAGAAATAAGGAACATTTCAGCTACTGCAATATATATAACTTTTGTAAGGGAGGAGAAGAAGGTCTTCTGGTAACTGACCTATCTGAGACACTGGAAATGTGTAGGAACCAATTCCTGTGACAGAGGGATCAAAACACTATATACTACTTGAAACCAGGTTTCAAGAATAAACTGGGCTACCAGAGGAACACCAAGGCAACAGCCAGTTGAAAGAAATCCTGTCAAAGTCTCCAAACCTGGCCCCATGAGATGCTGTCTCTAAGTAGTGGGAAAATCTTATAGCAGCCTTTGGTGACTGGCATGTAGAGGACCTATTTCACAGACCTGTATCATCTTGTGTTTCAGATGGCTTAGTTTTACAAAACAAAGCTCTTTGCATTTAGGTCAACCTAAAACTTCAAATATAAGGCTGGGGCTAAGGATGCTAAGCCAGTTCCACCAGTCTCAGAAATTCAGGATTAATCAGATTTCAGGGGCACTTAAATCCTTCTTCAACTACAACTAGCTTAAGTTCTGTCACTGCTTACAATAAAATCTTTTTTCCTTAACATAACATTCTGCTATTCACTTTCAGGAAATCTGAAAAATGTTTGCTTGTTCTTTTCTGTAACAATGCATTAAATACAGGTAACTAGATGTCATGAGACTGAGCACATAAATCCTTATATGGCCACTGTCCCACAATTGCATGATGACAAACATCTGTTAAATCAATAAACAAATATTTTCCCAAAAATATTTCCTTATGTCACCTACCTTCTGGGGGTGGCTGAATATAAGGGCATTTTTGTGTTTCTAAGAGCTCATTATAACCATAGTCAGTGATCTTCAGCACAAACCGGCCATCCACAACACAGTTACGAGACTTGAGACGTCCATGGGCAAAATCTCGGTGATGCAAGTACCTAATTCCCTACAAGACACAGAAAAGACTGAGGTTGTTCCTTAAGAATTATATTATCCATCAGCATTTAGAGACACCAAATTGAATTGTCACCTTGGATAGCATCAAATACAACATTGACTCTGTTAAATGCAGTGATCAACCCGAGAAACTGCAGAAAAGGTTCCGAAATTGATTAGGAACAAGAATTGTGCTATCTGCACTCTACAGTAATACTGGAAAGGACCGGGAGCTTTAGAAACACTCAGATGCCTCCCTCTGTAGCCCTAGAACTCACTGCACTTAGAAGTTGTACTTCTAGACAAAGTTAAGAAGGTGTAGGTAAGTGGTACTCAATGGTTAGGTCAAGGAAAGCCATTGGATGCCCTTACCCAGCTCCCTCAAGGAGGATCAGAAGGTGGATCATGGGCTGCAAGAATGGTTCTGTCAGTCTACCCTCTGTAGCCCACCTGTCACAGATTGCTAGTTGACCATTAGGGGATGAAAACACATGGGACAGGACTGGGAGTGTGCACACTCTTCTACAGTGGCCATATGTGTAGCCATCCTGTGACAGAGGATGTTTATGATTTGGTTCTATGCTGGATGCATTTCTGACTTATGACAAGAAAGGGTCTTTGGAAAGTATGAATTTGTCACCAAAATCCTTGTTCTAGGTGATCAGTTCCAGCCTGGGGTATAGTTTTAACCTCTTATACTGCTGCATAGATGTAGTCCTGTTACCTTAAATAGTGCTTCTCAGATGGTAACAGAACAGGAATAAGAGGTCTTCATTAAAGACCCTGTATACTGGTATAATTACTTTCTGGTTACACACTGGTTTTCCCTGCATTACTATAAAAATCTTAAAGTTCTGGATGAAATAGCTTTGTCAATGTAAAAGTCATGTGCAGGTCACATCTCAGCATGAGCAATGGATTTACTTTAATTAGATCCATCAGGAGAGAGGACTTGAACATCCAGTCCAGCTTCATATCTTCGTTTCTCAGCAGGTCCTCCAGGCTTCCTCGGGAGCAGTACTCTGTCACTATGGCAAAGATGCCACAGTCAGAGAAAAAACCCAGGAACAGATTCACATTTTCATGACGCAGATCTTTCATCTGAAACAAGACAGTGAATCACAGCAAGACCAATTCAGCCAGACATCTGCTCAGCAGCTTCTTTATATCATTAGATGTCCTTTCCATTTCTGTACTCCCAATCTTTCACACAAGGATGAGGAAGCAAACAATCTATTTGCTGCATACTTTCAGATATCCTACACTAAACTTTGCTTTTCTTTGTCTATTCATTAAGCAAAGAAAACAAGATAGCAAAAGCAAACTGAGTAGAAATTTGTTTTTCTTTAGACAAGCTGGATTGGATCTTTCATTAGGACAAAATGGCTTTGCTGGGGTAAATTGAGTTCAGCATATGGAGTCTTGCTGTGGCTCCGTTCTGATCTGGAAAGCAGTACCATGCCTGGAGGATCCAAAGTCATCCATCAGTGGTGCCTTCGGAGACATGTCCTGGTAAATTAGTTGTATGTATAAAAATGTCACTCATTTGTTAGCAGTAGCTGCCAACAACTAATGGCCTTGAATCTGGAAAATAAATGTGTTTGCTTGTCATTTAGTAACAATAATAAAACTGAAGGCTAAAAGTAAACTTATAACAGGAATCTTAGCTGGACACACAAAGCAAATTCCAGAAAAATGCACAACATTTAGGCAGCAAGCAAATAACACATGAAAATAGCTACCAATGCATCTTTGACAGCCATGATGTGTGGATAAACAGGAGACAATCAGTACAAAAATACCCCACAGTTGCAAAAGTCCCCCAAGCAACCTTCCCACATGCCCAGTCACCCCCTGATCCTACCTTCCTCAAGATGCTGGTGGAGCTTTGCCGCAGACTGTGAACTGCTCCTGTCTCAAACTTTTTCAGCCATACCCAGTCTCCCTGTTCACAATAGAGGTGGGTGAATGATAGAGCAAGTCTCTGAGCAACAGCTAACATTAGGACCTAGTTCTCAATTCCAGATCCTTGACTTTGAAAGTGGTTGGGGATTTTCAATGTTCTTGGCAGTAGATTCTTTTTATACTTCAACCAAATAAGAACATCCACAGGAAACCCTCAAAAAATGGGACAAGGTAGGACCTTCACCTGGATCAGAACTTCATACTTGGAAGGTATATTGGTATCTGATAGACAATGATAAATAGATTTAAAAGGAAAGTAACTCTGTCCCAGAGCTTTTCTCTGACATTAATGATCCAGTTTATTTTGCTACTTTTGTGGAAAAATTTCCATGCCATTTTAGGAAAGAACTGATAGATGGGATGAGCCATTGTTCTGCTTAATTTCCATACAGTCCTATTGGCACAAAGGGGAATTTGATAGCCTTTATTCTGTGTCTTATAAGAAAGATCCTTATTAGAGATGTCACCACCTAAAGGTTTTATCTTGGATAAAAGGATTCTTCGTGGTGCTTTTAGGTGAGGACATCTCTAACAGGGACCAGACCTAGAAAGACTACATATGGATATTGAATACCACCACCCCACATGACTCCAACTGTCAAGTTGGGGTTGGAGTAGAGTCATCTTAAGCACTGATAAGTCCATGCTTGGAGGTAACTTCTTTTCATCCATCAGCAGTATTTGCAACCTGGGACCTAGACTAGTCAGCCCAAGACTTCCTCCACTTGAGCAGCTCAGTGAACTGATGTGGTGGGAGAAGGCTGCACGAGGTCCCTACCTACCTCATACAAAGCCACGTTGGAGGTTTCATGGGTGGCACCTGCGCTTTTCAAGGAAGAGGAGCGCGTTACAGATTTCAGGCTTCTGCAGTCAACTGCTATGCTGTTTGCATCATTCAGACTATCCAAGGTCAGCCTCTGGAAGGCAAGGAAAGCAGGTGCAAATTAACACCTCTTGATGTAAACCCCCACTCCAGCTCTGCCTTGGACCATGCATTTCACCCATGCTAGCAACCTCCCAAACTTCCAAACTCACCTCTTTGAATACCTCTAAAAGGCTCATAAGGTTGACCCTGTTTAGTACCTTGAAATGCTACAGCAGCAGTATAGGTGATGAAAATGCCATGGATCAGAGGAGATACCAGAGGAGGCAGTCATCTCTCTGAGCAGGGCACTGGGAAGAGTCTCCCCTGGCACAGACAAGAAGTCTCTGTCTGTGCCAGTGACCTAGGCAAAGACACTGCTCTACAGCAGACCATATCACTGGCATGGTCCTGGGCATGGCTCTGGCCTGTGCCAAATTACACTTCTCCAGGAGATCCCTAGGTCTGAGCAAGAGCCAGCACAGGCCAGGAATGGCTCCCAGGAGGTCTGTTTGGATGCAGACACTTTATTTTAGACGGTAAGATGGTTTAGCTATATGGACATGAACTACGCTATGCCATCCAACCTCAAGAACAAAGAATAAGCCCTGTCTCGTAGAAATAAATACAACTAATGTTACTATTTTACATCAACATAACAGCTCTCGCACTGCATGTGTATCCAATCTGAGACTAAGAAACACTCAGCATATGGGAAATTTTCTGATATGCAGGGGAAAATGAGGCATGGAGAAGTGAATGACCTTCCCAGAGCTTCATGGGTAGGAAAATATCACACAACACACCTGTCTTTGAGTGTCCCACCAGATAACTTTCATGAGTGGAAGGATTTACCTTTTTGTGTAGCTCTGGGTTGATGAAGACAAGGTCAGCCAAGGTCAGTATTATCTTGTTAGGTCCCCTGAATAGCTGGCGGTTCAAGATACTATGCCTGGGAGATTTGGAGAATCACAGTTATCATTTTTAGGTAAATAATCAGTTTATTCCACCTCTGAATCCCTCATATCTGGATTCCCCACAGAATAAGGGAAGTGCAGCACATGGTGTGGCACCAGGGATGGACACGGGTGAAAGCAGTAGACAGACCACGATGCTTTGACTCAAACTGAAATCCTCTGAGTCAAACAGAAAGGGTTATTGAATTCACAGACTAAAAAAGCTATGATCTCAAAGGGTCTCATCACAAATGAACATCTTGAGTCAATCTGGTTACAAATATGAAATGGATGTGTATGCAATACATTGTTTTGCTTGGTTTTATTTTTCCTATCCTAAATCATTCTCCATTAGTAGAGAATAGTAGGTTTTATCAGAGCAGCCAATCTGGCTGGTGAGCAAACAGCTCTCAGGTGCACCAGCCTTTTTTAGGGACTGAAATTGAACCATGGGTAATTTATAAAATCTGCCTGGATTCAAGACACCATCAAAATGAATGCCTATATTGTAGCATGGTGGAGTATGAAGGGCACAGCAAGATACTCCTTGTAATGACTGCAAGCTCATACAGGGGGAAAAGCTACAGGGGATAAGCCATTTGGCATGTATGGTGTAGTGCAATGCAGCATGGAGGTCCTGGAAGCACTTGCTGAGCCAGTGCTGTTCCTCTTGGTCAGGAGTAATTAGATCAAGAAGACTGTGCTGATTCAGTTCTACTTCTTCCAGGACCGGAGCCAGATGGGATGTCTATCACGCACTGTGTAACACAGGACAAATGTGCTTCTGGCATCTCCGCAGGATGCTGCTGCCCATTTTCCAAGGAATGACTCTCTCCACTATTTGATAGGCTACCAGACTTGCAGAATTGCCATGGGCGAGAAAGAAAATTCAGTACAGTTGTCAGACCAGCAAAGACACTATATGTTGCTTGACTGCCCTCAGCTTCTCTTAAATTTGCACGGCAGAGGAGATCACAATAAGATATGGTGCACTGTCAAGGACTACTTGTTCATGGGACAGTTCAAATGGACTTTTGTTCCATCATGCAAATCAGTCCAAAACATTCCAGAGTTTCATTATTAGTTTTTAGCTGGGATTCATCTGACACTAATACCCAAAACATGTCCATTTCAGGGGCTCAGGGAAGAGACAGAAGGCACACACCATAATTTTGAACTCACTGTTTCAATGGATATCAAGGTCTAAGGCTGAGTGCAAAGCCCACTGTATCTACGGGACAGTCAAAAACTCATCAAACAGGAAGAGAGAAGGGAAAGGAAAGCTCCTCCGTTGCCCTCAGTGTAACTTCTTTTGTCTGATAAACTGTTTACACTCCAGTTGGTGTCTGATCTATAGACACCCAGGTCTTTTCCTGTTGAGGCTGGGAATGGGATGCCTTTTGCTAACCATACTGTGGAATTAATTAATTTTGCATAGCACTGCGATTCACTTTTCCACTGGACATACCATTCCAGGCAGTTTAGAAGAGTACAGACAGTTTCTTTGAGTTCAGAGGGAGCCTGAGATTATTTTTTTAAAACAATCTTTTCTAACAGCATTGTCCCAGTCCTTCCAACTCAGCTTCAGGCAAAATACTCATCACTTACGTACTTTTCACCTGTCCTCCTGAAAATTTTGTTCGGTCAATCACATCCTCTCCACCAAGCATGGAGGAAAGCACCCCTCTGCCAAGAGCAAAGCATGGAGAGTGGAGTGACTCATTTAAGGTCATGCAGCAGATCAACCTAAGACCAGAGCTCCCATGTTTGAACTCAGACCATGTTGTGGTTTAAATTTAGTTCCAGACGTGCCCTTCCCTAACATAAATTATTATCTGAGTCATGCTAGACTTTCTTCCTTTGCAGGCGGCCCTGCATCTGTACTCATGACTGAGCCTTCCCAAGCACAGTCTGGTACTTGTGGAACAGCTTACAAGTAAAGTAGGCAGAAAGACTGTCCTTTATTTATGTAATTGTAGATGCTGGTGGCCAAGGAATAGAGCACAGCTTTAAAGTGGGGGTGGATGGAGACAACCTCAGTGATTTCAATTATAAGGTATCAGAAGCAGCTGTGTGTTATAAGCATGGGAATTGTTTGGGGGTGTTGCTTGCTGGGTGGCCTTATATAATTTGGGTTTGGGGGGATGGTTCAGGATTGGAAAGAAAACATATTTTGGGATGGTTTGAGAGGTAGAGCTGGATGGGGCAATCTAGGAGCCTTGCTCTGCTGAACTTGTTACTGCTGAACAAATATGCCTTCTAAATTCAGTTTAATTTCACTCTGATTTCAGTCGTGCACCATGTAGACATCAATAATGAGAGATGGATTAATACAGGGGCCAGTTTGGAGCAGATTACCTTAGGTTATGGCCTCAGTGTCCTTGTCAAACAGGAACCCGTGGCTCCTGGACCACCCAGTCCATGCTGCCTCAAGTCCACCTTGGATATATAGTCAGGACGCAAGCATGACCCATGCAATTGGTGGAAACTGTCACTTCAGGCTACTTCATTTGCTCCAAGGTCCCATGCCCAAACTAATATGTACACAATATGAATGACCAGG
Organism: Mesitornis unicolor; assembly: GCF_000695765.1. Lineage (NCBI taxonomy): Eukaryota > Metazoa > Chordata > Aves > Mesitornithiformes > Mesitornithidae > Mesitornis > Mesitornis unicolor. The sequence continues at coordinate 94,635 of NW_010161576.1, read as the reverse complement.
GAGCTGGACTCTGGTTCAAAACAGGGTGTGAATCAGCTTGGTAATTAAGAGGTACACTATTTAATTGCACCAAATCCTCTTCAGTGATACTTTCTCTCTCTTTTTCTCTTTAGCACATGGAGAAAGTAAAAATGGTCAGTCTAGGAGCTTCATAGGAAACATGATTATATTAGGGACAGAAATCCAGGAAAGACTGACCTGGAATAAGAAGGAAAGACATTTAACATGGCAGCCCACCCAGTCTCTGCCACAATGTTCTTAAAACAGA